>NC_134581.1:10760000-10920000 GCF_037038515.1 Microtus pennsylvanicus | reverse complement strand
AAATTGTGTATCAGAAAAAAGGATCAATATTCAGAACTTAGAGGGGGAAAAATATACATACACTTATACACTCACAAAAACACACACTCATGCACACACTCTCACATAGGCACTCACACACTTACACACATATTCATATACACACCCTCACACACACACATTCGTACATACACTCTCACATAGGCACTCACACACACATTTGCACAAACACACTCACACTCACACACACCACAGTATTAGTTACTTTTCTATCACTGTGATAAAACACCACAACCAACACAACTTACAGAAGACAGGCTTACAGTCCAGAGGAGTAGCATCCACAATGACAGGGCAAAGGTATGGTGGCAGAAGCAGGAAACCTAGGCTCACATCCTGAACCATAAGCAGGAAGCAGAGTGAACTAGAAATGACACCTAAGCTTCCAAAGCCCCCCCAGTGAGACCATACCTCCCAAAGCCACAAAAGAGCACCACCAACTGGGGCCAAGTATTCAATGCCCAGACTCTGCAGGAAAGTTTATCATCAAACACACACACACACACACACACACACACACACACACACACACACACACGCACACACACATGCACACACATGCACACACACACACATACACAGAGGTTTCTTGAGATTTTATTTTATTGTATTCTATAGTCAGCTGCCACCACCTCCAAATCCTCAGAATTAACCAAGCAAGAGGAAAGGACAGTTATAATTACTATTAATAATTAAAGAACCATTAAATGAAGAACCTCCAAGCCAAGCAGATGTGACAGAGCTGACCTTAAAACCCACCACTGGGACTGGAGAGACGGCTCAGCTGTAAAGAGCATAGGATGCTCTAGCAGAGGACCTGACTTGAGTTCCCAGAACCCACAGCAGCTGGCTAACAACCACCTCTAACTCTAGATACAGGGAATTCAACACCTTCTGGTCACTATAGGCACAAAAGCACACACAGGGTACATGTGCCTATGCCTTATAAAATACAAAATAAATAAATATTTTATAAATAATCAAAATCTACTATCCTCTTTCTTTAAACTACACACCTTACCCTTAGTCTGATTTCCATATGGGATTGGTTTCATCTGTTGTTTTTTTTTTTTAATCATTCTACACACTGTTGTGGAAAGTTCCTTCACACTGTGTGAAGATGTGTCACTGTGATTGGTTTAATAAAGAAATGAACGGCCAATAGCTAGGCAGGAGGAGGTTAGACAGGACTTCTGGGGACAGAGAGGACTTGGAGAAGATGAAAGGCAGGGTTGTGAGCCAGATGCAGAGGAAGAAGGACATGCAGACGGAAAAGTATCAGCCATGAGTCACATAACATCACATAGATTAATAGAAATGGGTTAATTTAAGTTATAGGAGGTAGTTAGAAGCAAGCCTAAGCTAAGGCCAAGCTTTCATAATTAATAAGAAGTCTCTGTGTCATTATTTGGGAGCTGGCAGTCTGTTACATCACACAGTGACCACCCAGGACATCAAAAAAGAGACACTAGAACACTTCAGCTTCCAGGACAGGACACTGGAAAAGAAGGATGTCTTCTTTCCTTCCTCCTTTGTACACTGAGTTTCAGCCCAGTGTTCAATTAGACCCACTGTTCACCCATCATCCCACCAAAGGCAGAGGAGGCCTCTTTTAATCCCCAGTACTTAAAATGGAAATCTGAAGCACCCAGCGTGGGATTAGGAGCAGATGAATCTGGGTGTGCTGAAAATCCCTTCCAAACAAGTTGCCAAATAGTTTTGCTCTTTGCCAAAATATCTTTTCTCTTTATTTAAGGCTTTCTGAATATAAGAGAGATGCAATCAAAACCATGAATTTCTTTCCTCAAATGAACAGAATCAGTTCTCTGAGAAACATTCATGTGTGTGCATGTTGTGTGTGTGTATGTGTGTGTGCATGCATGCCTGCGTGTGTATTTTTGTGTGTGCATACTTGCATGCATTTGTGCATATGTGTCTGTGTGTATGAGAGAGAGAGAAAAGAGAGAGAGAGAGAGAAAGAGAGAGAGAGAGAGAGAGAGAGAGAGAGAGAGAGAGAGAGAGAGAGAGAGAGAGATATGGAAGCCCACGTACGGGTGATGTTTCTCCTTTGCCATTCTGCTAGTATCTTCCAGTAAGGTCTCAGGAGAGGGTGTGGGGCAGAGGGGGTGGAGATTTGCTGCTGGCTGTGTTCTTTCTGTTCTTGCCAATGGCATCTCTTCAGTGGCTCCCTAAGCTAGAGACAGCACTTCATTTGAGGTTCTTTTCCTCAAAAGCCCTAGGTTCAGCCTCATTGGGAGCTCTCGGGATCACTAGTACCAATCCAGTGCCGGCAGTCTAGGACTCGGCCCTGTGGGTCCCTCTACCCAGCATTCCCTGCTCTACCAAACTCTTCTTCTCTTCCCTGCTCTCAGGAGGCAGATGTTTCTTACCCTTACTCCAGTCATGCGCCACTTAATGGTTTGAGACACACCTGTCAGATGGTTTAAGTCAGTCACAGTATGACCTCTGGGGGCCATCAAGGGACACGTTAAAGCCAGGATACAAGAGGCTGACGCTGGTGTAAGGCGGCATTGTTTTTTAGTACTTCCACTTAAGAAGTAGGAAGAGCAAATTCTAAAATAAATGATAAAAGAGTAGCATTGCATATTATACATAATTGTATTCCTAGTCTTTTTTTTTTCAGCTGAAAGCAGGCAGGGCTGTGTAAATCTGCAAATAACCCACAAACGGATTATACTATGAAGTCATGATGGCTTCAGTTCCAGTAGGCAGAAGGATTCTTTCAGCTCCATTACAATTTTAATTTTAATGGGCTGTCATATGTGTGGACCATCATAGACCAAAATATCATTATGTAGTATGTAATGACTGAGTATCTACAATTAAGGTCCCTCAAAATCTTTTTAGCTATTCAGTTCCCTGCATTAAATTATCTCTGTTAAAATGAGCTGTGTGGTTCCTGGTCTCCTTATTTGACCTCACAGACATAGGATCCATCTTGGTTGGTATAAGATATATCTTTTGATATGAATAAGAATGGCTACTTTCCTTAAACTTTTATTGATTGGTAAATCCAGATGAATATAGTATATGTCTGGCATTCCAATAAGGACTAGAAAAGAAAATATTAATAATATCTCCTGTATTCACTCAGTCCAGAAAACGACTGTAACAGCCAAATAAATGGAACATACCGAAATGCCATGCAAAAGATAAATAAAGAAATTGTTACCAGTCTTTATTACAGGGAAAATATGTAGGACGAAGTAACTCTGCTTAGGAGACTTCAAAGACAGCTATGTGGAGAAACTATCCTGAAAGAAAATTTAAAATAGATTTTAAAGGGACATGTGATCTTATAGTGGGAAAAGAATATACTGGAAAAAGCTATCACTCTATTTTCATTATGTATTTGTAACTTTAAACTAAGATATCAATCTGGCCTGCTGACTCACTGCCCAGTTTCTCTCAGGCAGTATGACAATATTAATTTGTAGTACACAATCTTCTATAGAATTATAATCATGTTATTGCTTGAATCAATAACATAAGCTGCTATTTTGAACGTTTGTTCCCCAGGTGGTAGCACTATCTTGGGATCCCATGGGTCTTAGTTAGGGTCACTATTGCTGTGATGAAATACCATGACCCAGAAATACCTTGGCTCACATATCAACAGTCCATTGAGAGAAGCCAAGGCAGGAACTCAAACCAGATGGGAAGCTGGAGGCAGGAGCTGATGCAGAGGTCATGAAGGGGTGCTCCTTACTGGTTTGTTCACCATGGCTTGCTCAGCCTGCTTTCTTACATTACCCGAGACCACCAGCCCAAGGGTAGCCTCATCCACAATAAGCTGGGGCTTCTTGCACCAGTCACTAATTAAGAAAATGTCCTACAGGTTTGCCCACAGCCAGTCTTATGGGGGCATTTTCTCAATTGAGGTTCCTTTCTCTCAGATAACGCTAGCTCAGTGGTTCTCAACCTGTGAGTCACAACCTCTTTGGGGTTAAAAAATCTTTTCACAGGGGCCGCATATCAGATAGCCTCCATAACAGATATTTACATTACAATTCATAATAGGAATAGGAACAAAATTACAGTTAGGAAGTAGCAACAAAAATAATTGTATGGTTGGGGGTTACACAACAGGAGGGTCAAAGCGTTAAGAAGGCTGAGAGCCACTACTCTAGTCTATGTCAACTCAACATGAAAACTAGTTATGATGTCATGGTACCTTTAGGAGGTGGGGTCTGACTGGAAGAAGTACACCATTGGAGGCAGGGTACTGAAGACCACAGCCACCCCTTCCTCATCCCTGCCTCACTCTGCCTTGTAGCATGCCACGATGTGAACATCACCTGCTCTCACTGCCTTTCCTTTGTTGTCATAAGGTGAAATCTTCTGAAACGCTGAGCCAAATAAACTCTTCCACATCTCACAGCAATGACAAAATGACCGATACCATGAATAGTTTCTGCTCTTAAAGTTCTCTTCAATAAATATGCATGGCCACGCACACAAGCACACAGTTGGGCGAGACTTACTTCTCCCATTGCAAGGATACAGCCCTACAATTGGAATACATGACAGAAGATCAAGTGGAGGAAGCCTAAAGACATTCTATGGTACACTTCTTCTCTGGGAGCTGTATCAGTTATTTTTCTAATCACTGTAGCCAAATGCCTGATAAAGTAATTGGAAGGAGAATAAACATGCTGGTTCACACTCAGAGAAATGCTGTCCGTCTGCGATGGGGAAGAGTTGGAGGTGGGAATATGGTTCATGCAAGCAGGAAGCAGAGAAAGCTGAATGCCAGCACCCAGTCTGCTCTCTCCTTTTCCCCCTTCATATTCGTTCCAGGACTCCAGTTCACAGAGTAGCGGGGCAAATATGATACGCAGTTTGAAATCAAGTCCAGCAGAAGCACAGAATGGCTTTGTTCCATTCATCTGACTAATGGGAGCTCCGTGTTCCATGCTGAAGCTCATTCTGGTATGAGAATCAGAAGCAATGATGAAGCTCCTGCCCACAGGAGCCCATAGCAGGAGGCAGCTATGCATCCCACCAGCATCCTTTGATGCTGATTTGCAAATGCCAGAGGGAGTTAAAAGCAAAAGCAACCTCAGGACAATGAGAGGGGTGGTGATGTAATGGACCAGAATGAAGGTGCTCTGTCTACCAAATGATCTACAGTTGTACTTTCTGTCACTAATGGGTGGATTTATTAAGTAGATAGCTCTCAGAAAGCTAATGAATGGGGTAGATCCAGTTGTCAAAACCACAGCTTTAATGGATTATGGATATTTGTCTTTGTTTAGAGTGTTGGTTACAACTTGTTATGGATAATGGTCAGGAAAAAAAAGCTAAACAAAGATTCAGAGGTCTTGTTTTGATTTAAAAAACAGGGGGAAGTGTTGTGGGACAATGGCCTTGTGTCCTGTAAAGATTTATCACTTTTACTGGTTTAATAAAATGCTGATCAGCCAGTAGCCAGGCAGGAAGTATTGAGGGGGGCAACTAGAACAGGAGAATTCTGAGAAGAGGAAAGGCTCAGTCTGCAGGCATCACCCAGACTCAGAGGAGGCAAGATAAAAATGCCTTACTGATAAAAGGTACCAAACCACATGGCTAACACAGACAGAATTATGGGTTAATTTAAGATGTAAGAGTTAATAAGAAGCCTGAGCTAACAGGCCAACTAGTTTTTAATTAATGCAGGCCTCTGTGTGTTTCTTTGGGACTAAACAACTGTGGGACTGGGTGGGACAGAAACTTCCATCAACATATAGCAAGCGAAAGTAAAAGAACAAATAACAATTAGCAGGTAGACAAAAGAACATCAAACCAGGCGATCACAGTCCAGGGGAAATGGCTACGGGAGCCTTGCTGAAATTCATGCCAAAGCTCTCATTAAGAGATCTCTAGGTAGGGTGTTTTCTCTAGAGTTATGTTTCTGGCCTCCCACTCCTACCACGCATGTGCTTTTATATTATAAAACATCACCCTTTTTAGAATCATCACCCTTCTACCTGTTCTCAAGGAGACAATGTTCTACTGTCCTTAGCTATTTATTGCTCCCTGAGTTTCCTGTTACGGGGTTGAGGGACCAGTCTGTCTCAGGACAAGAGGTCTCAGGGGACACTTGAAATGAACATGCTTGAGTCTTAAACAAGGGGACCCTTCTTGGCTTCAAAGTGCACTCTCACAAATAGTACATGATAATTTACTACTGTGTGATTGAATCTCCGAGGATAGAGGAGGATTTACAAAGGGTGCTTGGGTGCTCAATCAAGCTTTCACTGGGGCCCTGGAAATAAAAGATAAAAAGTACAGTGGTGAAGACATTCAGAGAAGACCAGAGACAAAAGTTTAGATCAGGGCTAGGGATATAGCTCAAGTGGTTGTTTCTCTAGCGTGCACAAATCTCTGGATTAATCCCTAGACTGGTTGTAACGGTACAATATCTAATCCCAGCACTCAGGGGATAGAGGCAGGGAGATCAGACGTTTAAGGTCACCCTCAGCTACATAGCAAGTTCAAGACCAGACTAAGCTAAATAAGACCCCCATCTCAGAGGGGGAGGAAAATGGTATATTTTTAGTACTCTTGTCAGATCCACCTCAAAGATAGAACTGAGGCAAGGACTTGGGAGCAATGGTCTACCTGGTCAGATATAAAGTGGGGAGCAGGGGGTAAAAGTGAGGCCAGGAAGGAAAAAATAGTAGTAAAGCCTGCAGCCATGAGATAGAAGCACATTAGATAAGAAAGGCTCAGGTCCTATATAGAACTCACCAAAGGAGCCAACCCAGAGAAGTGACTAGGCTGGGATTCTTCCAGGGTCCTTAATAACCCCGTTGCACTGAATTTGCGTGTCTGCAACTGAATAGCCTTTTCTGGAGGAAACAGAATGACCTTCATTCTGATCTTTGGTGTGTGAGACCATCTGATACCCAGAACTGTCTATCCTTGTTGTACTGAGTGAGGGGGTACACAGAAGGCTCCTGTCACCAACAGGTATAGTCTCCTCCAATCAGAGCCAAAGGCAGGAGGAAAGCAGAGGCTGAGAAGTCACAGTCATAGCGCTGCTGTATGGTTAAGATGTGTTCGTGGAGAATTAGTGTAGCAAACCAGTCTCTCCTTGAAGTCTTCTAAGAGAAGAGATGCTGCTTGCTGAGAGTTCCAAGTTCTCAGATAAGAGTGGATCTTAGTAATTAAAAGGATTCTCTAAAAAAAAAATAGTTCCACCAAGCAATCAAAATGTCACTTCCATGTAGTTTCAGTAATAAGAGAGACAAAACATAAGAAATTGTCCTAAGTAATAAGTCTGGCTTTTGAATGCAAAGATACTCATGGCAGGAGCTGGGTAAAAAGGGCAGTGGGCAAGAGTGATTGCCACACAAGCATGAGGGCCTGATATTGACCTCTGAATATACATACATATATACACATGCACACACACACACATGAGTGCCTATATGAACATATGTATATATACCACACAGACACACACACACAAGCGCACACATACACACAAAAAATGACGAGATGACTCCCCCTCAAATTATGCAAACCATCCCTTATCTTTGTGTTGAGGACAGTTAACAAACTGTGTCACCTATGTGACACTTACTAAACCCAGGGCTGTGAACAAGCGAGTCAATCCATCGTTATCCCTGTCATGACCACCAAAATTGTGACTATCAGACGTTGTCTCTCTTGCCAGATGCCACCAGGGTGGCAGTTGCTATTGTATTACATGCTGAGAACAAGTACAAGACTGCCTACAAGAGACACAGGAGCCAAAGTCAGTTGTCCCAGCTTGTATATCAGCTGCTTCCACATCACCCTTCAGATGCCTACCCTCTAGGTTTATTTATTATTGTTTATCCATATGTTCTCTGCAGTGAATCTGGCACTGGATGCATGCACGTACTACGTCTGGCATTCTACGTGGGTATTAGGACTTGAACTCAGGTCCTCAAGCTTGCATGCCAATCACTTTTCTCATCGAGCTATCATCCCAGTCAGTTCTTGGACATTTAAAGAAGAAAAAAAAAAACACAGTTCTGAGTTTCACAGCCTTCCAAACCAGATCCGTTTCCTAGAATGATATTTAACTCAAAGTCGCTTTAAGTAGAAGTGTGAGCCATCACTTTTATGAAAGAGAAAAAAAATTTCTAGACCCTCCCAGACCCCTCAAGCAAACCAAGCAATTTTAAAGATTCATGTCATAGGCGAGTAATCTGCAAGGCAAAGACTCCGTGCCTGATAATGACGCCTTGGAAGTTTTTTCAAAGTTGTGTCTTAAAAGGATGTTCTCTAAGTCAAAAAAGTAATTGCACATTCATCCCAGCAGATTGAGAGAAAATCAGGGATTTAGTCTGAGGAAATACATTTGTGGTGTGTGGAGAAAGACGTTAGGTTGTGCAATACGAAGGTTCAGGCATTAATAGCTACTTGTAAACAGAACCAAAATAACACAAAGGCTGATGGGAGACACAGCCCTCTGTCTCAGCAGCACTAGTCTTCCCAAGTGGAATTTCATTCACCTGCCCAATGTTTAGGAGGTCAGATCCCAGCAGATATTTTATAATTACCAATTCCCAGTCGGACACACAACTGAGTCATAATGAAAGTCTCAAGTTCACCATGCCCCTGTTCTGTAACTCGGCTCCCTCTTTTCCTATTTCTTTCTGTTTGCTTCCCTCCCAATCCAACAGCAGCAGGTTTGAATGCCTACTGTGTGTGAGCATTTTTTATGACAAGAGATTGCAATCAAATGGCTACTTAGGATTTATAGAACCATTAGGACATGAGAACTACAGAGTCTCACTGGTTAAGGTTTTATGGAAGGAGTAGGTAATTAAACCATTATAAGATGTGAGGTAAGAGAAAGAGAGGTTGCTGTGCTCCAGGGATCAGTGGAAGAGATCCGGGCAGGCAAAGAAAGTTCGGTTGCTCCTCAAAGGTCAAGGGTCCTCCAGATATTTCAAATATTCAGTGCACAGTTGTTCACCAAGGCTGAGCATTTTCTATGTGTTAATTATCCTCAGCAATAAAACGAATGCATACCTTACTTTTAAGGTCACATATAGCATGGGACGGTCTCAGTTGTCGAAGTCCACTCAACATGTGTGATGGTTCATGATCACAGTGAGTTAATCAGATTTAGAACCAGTTAGGAGACATATTTTGAGGCAGGTCTCAAAGGGAGTTTTCAGATTATTTTAATTGAGAACGAAGAACCATCCTGAATGTGGGATGGCACTATACTGTGGGCTGAAGTCCCAGACAGACGGAAAAGTAAAAAGGAAGACACCAGGGAGCATTGGTATTAATCTCTCCCTGCTTTGTGACATGGTGCATGCAATGTGACAAGCCACCTCACACCTTTTGTTGTGATGGGCTGTACCCTCTCGAGCCATGAGCCGAAGCAAACCCTTCCTTCTTTAAGTTGCTTCAATCCGGTGTTTTATCACAACATATGGAAGCAAGTCAATGGTCAAAGTTTGAAGAATGCACTGCAAACAACCACAGAAAAGCTTGGCATGAACACCATGGGAAACCTATTCTCTTGAAAAACATGAAATAAAAGCTCAGCCATCGTTTCCCTTGTGGGAAAAATTTTAACTTGTCATTCCACTAACGTAGTATTTCCCATGCCTAGCTTTTCATCAGACCTTAAGCCAGATATGAACATGATGTATAATCATTACACGCATGCATGAATGAGCACGTGCATGCTATTTATATCATCAGCCTGTAAGAAGCAATATATCGAGAGAGAGAGAGAGGTGGTGCCTTCTGGTTCTTCTGTTCCCCCAAAGCACCCAGCCCAGAGATAGAAACATGACAGCTCTCCATGCCCAGTCTCTCTCTGCAAAGGTCTGTTCATGACTAGCATAAAATAATTAAAGCATATTTGCCAAATTGCTTCATCTTGGACATTTGTAAAGGTCAGAAATAATGGCAAAAATCACATTTTGTTAAAACAGATTTCATATTACAAAATCACAATTATAAACAATCACCATATTCTTTTATATACACATATATTGTGATTATATTGTGGTCTGAACAATGCAAATTTATTTTCTCTAATTCTGGAGGCTGGAATTCAAGATTGAGCCACGGGTAGGCTTGTTTTTCCTGCTGCCTCCTTCCCTCAACTGCAGGGGACCATTTCATTGTGTCCCCACATGGCCTTTCTCTCCTGTTCCACTTCTCGTAAGGACACTGCTTCTTTTTTAAAAAATTAAAAAAGAAAGCAAACTATCTTTTTTTTATTATACATACCAATCCCAGGTTCTCCCTCCCTCTCTTCTCCCCATTCCCTCCACTTACCCTCTCACCCTACCCCATCCACTCCTCAGAGAGGGTAAGGCACATTGCTCTGGGGGAGGTTCAAGGCCCTCCCTACTGTATCTAGGCTGAGCAAGGTATCTCTCCAAAGAGAATAGGTTCCCAAACAGCCAGTACATGCAGTAGGGATAAATCCTGGTGCCAATTCCAGTGGCCCCTCAGTCTGCCCCAGCCATGCAACTGTCAATCAATTCAGAAGGACTAGTTTGACCTATGCTTGTTCCTTCCCAGTCTGGCTGGTGTTGATGAGCTCCCATTAGCGCAGGTAGACTGTTTCAGTGGGTGTCCCCATCATGATCTTGACCTCTTTGCTCATATTCTCACTCCTCCCTCTCTTCAATTGAACTTTGGGAGCTCAGTCCAGTGCTCCGATGCAGGTTTCTGCCTCTGTTTCCATCAGTTGCTAGATGAAGGTTCTATGTTGATATTTAAGATATTCATCAGTCTGACTACAGGGCAAGGCAAGTTTGGGCCCCCTCTCCTCTATTGCTTAGGGTCTTAGCTGGAGTCATCCTTATAGATTCGTGAGAATTTCTCTAGAGCCAGGTTTCTAACTAACCCATAATGGCTGCCTCAATCAAGGTATCTCTTTCCTTGCTCTCATCTCTGTCCTTCCTCCATCTCGACTATCCCATTCCCTCAAGTTCTCCTCGCCCCTTACCTTCTTCCCTCCTTTTCCTCTTCTACTCTCTCTTCTCCTCCCCCCACCCTTATGTTCCTAATTTTATCAGGTGATCTTGTCTATTTTGACTTTCCAGATGACTCTATATATGTTTTTTTAGGGTTCACTTTGTTACTTAGCTTCTCTAGGATCATGAACTATATATAGGCTCAACATCCTTTGTTTATGGCTAGTATCCACTCCTGCTTCTAATGACATCGTGTAGCCTGAATTACCTCTGTGAATGTCCATCTCTAACTGCAGTCAGTGCTTCAGTATGGGGATGCTTGGGTGGACGGACATGGACGGACACACAGCCTAGTTCACAACAGGGGCTACTCTGAAGCTAGTGGGAAAGATTCATTTTATCAGTGCTCAAAATAACTTGTTTGTGTCTTTACCAAACACTTTGTTTGCAGAAATTATGCATAAAATGTAGGTAATTGTTTGTACAGGACTGTTTCTGTAAAATGAATCTGATGACATAAAATCGTTTGTCTTTCTACTTCTCTGTGTCTTTTTAGAGTGGATGAGCCATGACCAAGTAGGCCAGCAAACATCTAACAGTGGAAGGCACAGTAAAATCTCTGTGTCACATGATGGCCCAGAGTGAGTGACATTTGACTTTACATAACTTCCAGGAATCCTGTAGTCATGAGTGCCAAATAATCATATATTCTAGGTTAAAAAAAATAGTGTAATTGCTACAAGAAAATAGTCTCAGAATAATACCTCCTTCTTCTTCCAATTAGAACATATCTTCAGTGCTGACTTGTAGAAAAATTTCAACCTCCACTATTTCTGGTCTTTTATTCAGAATACCATAGGAACTTTCTGCTCAAATTAGAGGACATGAGGGATGGAGTTTTCTCCCCAACACTCCATTAACAGCCCAAGTACAATCCCAGTGATTGTTACAAGGAAATTAGAACACTAACAAGTCCATATTAGCACGACAACAAGAGATGAGGAATATTTCCAAGATGGAGCCATGGACTCTCGGGCATGTGAACAGGAAAAGCCTGTGTGTAGGAGGGGACCCTCACTGCCAGTACACGCACCATCCTGCACTTTTGAGAGAAGCTTGCTGACAGCCAGAACTGAAAAACTTGAAACAGCAAGAAAATTGTACCAAATTGAGCAAGTCTTACAGAATTTGCTGGTCACTGATGCCTGTAATCCCAGGACTTTTTGGGAGACTGGCAAGTTCAAAGTCAGCCTGATCTTCATATTACATTCCAGGCCAGCCAGGGGTACAAAATAAAACCTGGTCATAAAATAAAGTACATGCCATGTCCCTGGGATAAATAAAATGAGAAAGACACACCCTCACGAACGTCAGTTCAGAGAGCAGAGTCTTTCCTCTGGAAACACAGACTGCTCTCCTGACAGCAGTGCCCTACCATGTGGTCCCTGCAGGTTAGAGCCAGCCCAGGCTTTCCCCATCCAGCCAGGCTCTTTGGAACAGGGCTGCAAGCTGCACCCAACCCAGAGGAAGGTCTCTATGCCCTTCAAATAACTATTATGTAAGAACAAGCCTGTTGCCAAGGGAAAGGAGGTGAATAAACAGACAATAACATAGGTTGACTAGCACAAATTGTCGCTGCACTGGGCACAGCGATGCATGACCCAGCCCCTTTAAGGAATGCTTGTTTCTAAGAGCTGCGCAGATGGCACAGTGGGTAAAAGCACTACTTGGGCAAGCTTGAGGACTTGAGTTCAAATCCCCAGCACCCACATAAAAAGCCAGGCATAGATACATATGCCTGAAACTCCCACATTGGAGGTGGGGGTGGACAGGTAGGTTCCAGAAGCTCACAAGTCTATCAGCCTAGCCAAGATGAGAGACTCTGCCTAAGAGCAACAAGGTGCAGAACAAGCGCTTTTGTGTTACCTAGGGAATGCATCAGAGTGAATTTCACTGAGAGTGAATACCTTTGAGCGGTGTGGCTGACAACAGGCCACTCTCCTAATCCAGGGTTTGGACTCCTCATCCACAAAGTGCTAAGAATGAAACAGACGCTCTTTGGAGTCTGTCAACAAGGAAAGGTAGGGTTATGGAAGGCTGTTTAGCCTGTCTCAGCTCCTGAGCTCAGCAATGTAGCCCCGGCACCACCTCCATCCTCAACACCCTCAGACCCTGGCTAAATCTGACCCCAAAACACACTATGGTATTTTTGGCCACCTCCCACTCTGATCCTTATGTCCTGGGTTTGCCTTGAATCTGCCTCCAGGACTCCATTCTCCAGGCCCTTGCCTCTTCCCTTCACCCAGAGCAGAAGTAAAAATACCCTATTGCTGTTCACCCCACAGCCATGACCCAGCTACAGGGTCATCCGGCAAGGACACTGACATCTTGACTAACCATGAGGTTAAATTAAATGAAAGTCATTTTCAAGGATTGTGAGCCTCAGGAAAAGAAATCCAAAGTAACTCATGGTGAATATTGTCATTAAAAGTCCAAATCAGCCATCGACGAGGAAAGGGATAATTGTATGGAAGTAAATTTCCTGTTAGCCAATGAGAGCCAAGCAAAGGAGTGTGGTACACCACTGGGGTGTCACTGCCCAGGCAAATGAGACTTCGAGTCTAATTACCCCATTGGCAGATTTCAGACATTTTTAAAAATACACTTTCTACAACTGTCACGGTGTCAAAACAATTCTTTGGCTGTGTGAGCAGGTGTCAGGCAGTGTAAGGTGTGTATGTCCTGGTGAAACAGTGAAAGGGGAGGATGTCTGCAGTGCAGCCGCGATCTGAGGTCCTAATTATAGCACTCAGATTACCTCAGATTGCCTCAGACTGGCAGAAGCCTGGGAGGAAGGAAGGTTGATTTTCTCTTTTCTCTTTTGTGCCTGAGGCCCTCCCTTCTGAGCATAGGTGAAGGCAGAATGTGCCACCTCAGGGTCGGGAGGAGCAACTCTGCCTCCCAGCGTCACCTCTGAGTCCCACAGGTCTTTGGAAGGGTTCCCCTCTGTTGTTCCTTTGACCCTTCACAACAGTCCCATAAATTTGGCCAGGCAGTGTCTTGATCCCGTTTCATAAACACACAAACTTACTGGCAGTGACATTCCAAGTGCCCTTACTCTAAAAGAACATCTTTCTTCTACGTGGCCCCTGAGAAATTCCATACCTTCCTGCTCTGACAGTGAAGCCTGGCTAGCATTACTCCGTGTTGCCTTTTGAACCAGGGAAGTGGAGCAGGCAGCTACCATTGTGGTGTCTCCCGAGCTGGTCATAAATCATGAATGCAGGGTTCACACTCACCCACAGACTGATTGAGGGATGATGTCAGGAAGAGCTCCCCAAAATTCAAGATGCACCCAGATGTTAGCCTCTTGAAGCATTTCCTGTCATGGAGTCTTCCTAGGCTTAGTAACCCATCAGGTACCACTCGGCACATGAACTCCTTTTCATGACTTCCCACGCGTGTTATTGTTAACCCCGTTTTACAAACCATGCTAATGAAAGGAACTGGCCCTAAGTGTGTTTTATGAACATTTGCCATAGTCCTCACAGCACTGGGAGAATGGACAGGGTCTACCTGACCTCCCAGAGGAGAGAGGTACAGATTGAGTGAGGGCTAGGGGATGCTGGCGATGTCCTGCCAAAGCCCCTAAGTCAGATGGCGTGTCTAGTTCTCCGAGTATTAGCTGTCATGAGCTCCCAACCATTTCTTCTTTCAAAGAATTGCTTTTGGCTCACGGAAACTGTAGCCTTCCTAGCGGGAACAAAGATATTCTAAAGGATGTGCCCCTCCTCTTGGCTACCAGATTACTGAAATGCTCCCCAAGAAATTGCAATTTCACTTACAAAAAAAAAAGAAGTCTCACACTGGGAAAAAAGAAAGGCTGGCACTTGCAGCCAGCCAGGGTGGGAACTTGTCTCCAGAAGAGCTCACAGTTCTGACTGCTTGTCAGACCACCATACAGAACACAAGGAAGCTGAGCCCATGACGATGGGCAGTACCACACCCTGACCTGCTCGGCTATGCCTCTTGCCTTCTGTTGAAACCTATGTCAGGACCTGAAGATGGTGGGGAAACACTGGACCTCTTTGTTCCTCTTCTCAACCTGACCACAGTGAGCATCTCTCTCTGCTTTCCACCCTAATTTGTTTGTCTAATTGGCCCATTCAAGGCAGGGACTGAGTATAGCTTGCTAGGCTCTGGCTCCGACCCCAACAAGTCAAGTAACAAACTTTCTGCCAGAGATGGCCCACAGCAAGTCACTGACAGGGCCTACCAGACCTTGGCCAGGGCGGTTCTCACTTTTGTGGCTTAAGCTTGGAGTCCCCTGCCTGGCTGCCTTCTTACTTCCCCCATCCCTTCTCTCTCCCCACCCCACCCCTTGGCTTCCTTTAAGTTCCCTCTGATAACACTCTCCTGTGAAAAAAAAAGTCCCCCCTCTCCCTCCTTCTCCCCCCTCCCTCCCTCCCTCTCTTTCTCCCTCCCTTTCCCTGCTTCCTCTCAGACCTAAGACAGTTCTCTGCTTTTTTCCTCACCTGTACCACCCTGGAATACGTCCTAAGTAGGTGTGAAAGCAGAGCTGAGATGTGATGCTATTCCAGTTGGGCTCAGGGAGAAAGGACAAGGATCTTCCCCTCTTTATCCACAGACCAAGGGGACCTCTAGTCTCTACAGTAGAGAACAGAGGGACTCCTGGTATCGGTACCAAATGACAAAGCTCTTGCTGAGGGACCAGACAGGACATCAGGTGTGCAATGCAGAATAAACCCTCCAGCTGTGCACACTGATAGCCCAGTGGAGACTTGTGTTAGCCAAGGGCATTTTGTACCCAATTCCCCACAATAGTGGGGCAGCGATGGCTGCAGTCAGCAGGACCGGGATAGAAAGAGAGGGCCGTGGGGGGGGGAGCCATGGGAGGAATTTAAGTTCGGCACCTTTGCAGGTGAGCCTCCTGTTCACCTCTTAAACAGAAGGGCAAGCGGATCTCACCCACCGGGTAAAGCAGCTTCGTCTGCGATATTGCTTCCTGCCTCCCCGTTTCATCTGGGCTGGCTTCTGCCTCCCTCCACCCGCTTCTGGGCCCCTTTCCCACAGTCACGGTGGGGTGAACCCAAACTGATGAGGGCACCTGGCTTCTGAAGCAGCTTTTCAAAGCTGGAGGTCAGGTGTGTTTCTTGGATTTAATTAAGCTGGAAATGAAATCCAGCCCTGGACTAGCTCATCCTCTTTATTACCGCCCTCTCCTTCTGTTTGTCAGGCCACTGTGGCTTCCAGGTCTCGAAAAGGAAGATGTGGCAGGATTCCCAGGCAGGGCTCTGTTATCTGTTTCAAGGGACATTTCAGGTTCCTCCATGTTAGAATGGGGGAGGAGGAGGAGGAGGAGGAGGAGGAGGAGGAGGAGGAGGAGGAGGAGGACGAGGACGAGGAGGAAGAGGTGGAGGAGGAGGAGGAGGAGGCCTTCTCAGCCGCCTTCCTAGGGAAAAGAATTGGCCTCCTCATGAATAAGGGAAAAAGAACATCATTTCCAGTGCATTTTCTCACTAAAACACAATGTGTGCCGGCCAGAAAGAACCTAAAGAATTAAAAACTTATTTGTAATCTCACCAGCTAGAATAAATGACACTATGGTCTCTCTCTTGCAGATGCAGGTGTGTGTGTGTGTGTGTGTGTGTGTGTGTGTGTGTGTGTGTGTGTGTATGTTCAGAGACATGGAGATACGAATTGGAAAAGAAAAAACTAGTTCTTTATTTTGTGTCTCTGTGTGACACTTGTGTGGAGGTCAGGGGTCACCTGCTGGAACCAGCTCTCTCCTTCTACCATGTGGATCCTGCTCAGGTCTTCGGGCTTGGTGGCGGTGGCGGGGCCTTTACCTGCTCAGCCATCCCACCTACCCCACATTTTCCCCATATATCCCTACTCACTAATGAGACTCCATATAAAATGCTCATTCACTAGGCTCAATGGGGTTCCTAACATTTTTGTGTAATATCGAATCAGGAAAAAGAAATTCCGGCTTTAAAAGAACTCCCGTGCTTGTTAATGCGCTGATTTTCCTACTGCAGCCGTGTTTTCTGCACCTTGTAACATAGTCTATAGTCTCCAGGATTAATCAAACGAGATGAGGGGATTTATAGCCTGCTGGGAGCCGAGAAGGGAGCTTAATGGTCTCCCAAAATAATATCATTTGACATCCAGAGCCATTAGGCGGCAACAGCAAAGGGCGTTTGTGTTTTAGACTGATTTGTGTTCCACGGGTGGCAGGCCCCTTCCTGTCCCCTTGGCAGCTACAGGGTGATGACCTTTCTCACTCCAGAGATATGATTGCCTTCACACCAGAAATGCCCAGCAAATCTCACACTGTTAGCTCCATCCCACACTAGTCCTGCTGGCATTTTATGACTGTCTTGGCTTTAGCCAGCTGACAACTCACTAAGACGGGGCTGCTTGCAGAATTAATAACTTCTGAGGTAGCCATTTAGTTGGTTTCCACAAAATTAATAAGTACCACTTTAGCCAATGGCAAAAGTCAAAATCTGAGCTCAGGGGATAAAGAGAACTCTGGCAGCTCCTGGTCTGGCCCCTTAGATTTCCAAATAAAGGGAATAGAGGGACGGAGAAGGGGAGGAGCTTTGTTTCCAGGATCTGAGAGCTGGGTTGGAGCTGCGGTTTTCCACATTAGCAGGATCAGCCATCAGCGTGTAACGAATCCCGTGTGTGCAGCTATGAGGGAGATGAACCAGCGGAGAAAGGAGCAGCAGGGCTGAAGCAGGTGGAGCAGAAGCCCTGCGGCTCCTCCTCGAGCTCAGCTAGAGCTGAGATAGCCTGCGGAAGCCCCCATCCCTGGGAAACACAGATGAGTCGTCTGATAACTACTGGGTGCAGGTCCAGGTTTCACACTGCACTTTCCCCTCCTGTGAACAGAAAAGCCCTATTCACTGATAAAGGTGGGCAATGCTCACTGTCCTCTCTTGCAAAGGGGAAACAAGAATCTCTGCCACAGCAAGTGTGATCTTAGAGACCAATCAGACAATGGAAATGAGTGGGCATCATGAGTCCCACACAGCATTTCCTCCTTGCAATAGCCTTGCTATGTGGTTCAGGCAGCATTGACCCAACCCCAACGTGGAGGAGGAATGGTGTCCCAGGCTTGGCCTAGGCCAGTAACTATAGGAAACTATTAAGTGGGCAATGTCAAAAGTAAAGTCAGATTGATAGGTGTAAATGATAGATGATATATAGATGATAAACAGCAGACAGATAAATAGGTAGGTAGATGTTAGACAGATAGATAGATAGATAGATAGATAGATAGATAGATAGATAGATAGATACCAAGTTTATATTATTTTTCTGTTTCTCTAGAAAACACTAATACGAAGAACAGGCACTGACCTTGGATCAGGCAAATCAAACAGTATATTAACAATATACAATAGAAAGGTCAACAGCATGCTCTGGAGGAGTTAAAAGCCTTCAGTCACAAAATTCTTAACAATAGACTCACAGTTGCAAATGACAGACTAAGAGGTTAAGGTCACATTAGACTACCTAGACACTCAGCTCCTGCGCTAGTCAGGCTGGAGCTGTGCAGGTTAGCTGGTCTGAGTGTTGGAAGCCCTGGTGCCCTGTATTATATTCTGCTGTTGGATGTGAAGTTTCTACCACTGGTGCATGTGTGTGAACACTGTTTCCCAGCTGGTGTCTCTAGTCGGGAAGACTCTACAGCCCATAAGAGGTGAAGCCTCACTAAAGTACGTCAGTAGCAGGCCTGTAGGTTTCATAGCCCAGCCCCACTTCCTGTGTGCCCCCTGCTTCCTCCATGTAGACAAACTGTAAGCACACACCTCCACTCCTGCTACAAGTCTTTCCCACCATGATGGGCTGTATACCCTCAAACTGTGAACCAAACAACCCCTTCCTCCTTTAACCGGCTATTGTCAGCTTATTTGTTCAATAAAAGTAATCAATAAGAGTCACTTGTAAGCTATTATTTAAATTCTATGGCATATAACTAAAGAGAATGACTCAATCTAACACCCCTGACATAAAAATATTCTCATTTACCATCTCAGCTTTTCCAGTCCAGTCGAACAAATCCCTAAACTAAGGACGCCCAAACAATAGGCCTCAGTTACACAGCACTCCTTAGGAGTCAAGCTAAGAGCCCATTAAGCCAGCTACAGGGTGTTTATAACTTAGGGCTGCAGTTGGTTCAAAGCTAGGTGTGTGACCTAAATAGTCTAATCAGAAAATCTGGGGATTTTTATCAGACAGAATCAGAAAAGACTTTTCTCCTGGGGTTACAAAAGGCAACTAGTTGGCAGGCTGTTCAATCAAATGCACACCTAAAGTTGGTACCTTTAGAACGTCTGTGCTACATGCCAATAAATTACCTTTGCACTTAGCCCACAGTACAGTGCGTTTTGCAAAAATCTTTTATCTCAACACTTCAATAATCCAACAACCCAAGAAAAGAAAAACAATTTGTACAGAATTTACATACAACATTGCTAACTTAAAGACCTATTTGGAATAAAATACTCCCCGTTTAGTGACGGCTGGCCTTTTCCACATATGCCTGCCTTTCATTTATATGTAATTCTGCCCTTTTCTTCCTCCCTTTCCTCCAAAGTGCTGCCATACAGGTTGCTAGGCAATTGTCCCTGACAAAGTCTCAGCATCTGTCAATAAAATGGAACATTCTAGATGCTCTGTATTCTCTGTTCCCTTTTAGCACTGAGTGGGGTGTCAATCAGAAAACGTCAGGGAATGCTGCAGGAAGGGAGAAAGGCCCTGACAACCGGGAAATAAAAGATGACGATTTTGAAACTAGTAAGTCTTTTCTTAAAGTAAGGCCAAGTCAAGGAAGAGGAAAACAGGCTTCATCACAATTTCTGGAAGGTTGAGAGGGCTCCTATAGACCAACTCATCATGCAGCTGTGAGCCAGTGTTGTGTCTTTGATGGGGTGACTAGAATTTGTGAATCATAGAAGAAAAGCCCTCATCATAAACATCCTAAAAAATTTTTTACAAGACTCTCAAAATCTCAACCACTACATTTAATAAAAGCAAGAAGTTCGGAGAATGGAGAATTGATAAACGAGGTAGGTGTAGTTAATTGGTACCAAACTCATCAACTCTTTTTATACCCAACATGTATAAACCAAGCTATTGCACCCTTGCCTACACAACTGCTTGAGCTAATGCACAACGTGACGCTGGCAAACATACTGAAGATTAAGATACCAGGGTTTCTGGTCACCACCTTTCAACAGAGGGGCTGGGAACGCAGTTCTGTGGTGAGCACACAGCACAACACCAATGAACAAAAGAAGCAAAACCCCAGACCCGAAGGAGTAGTCAGGCCGCGGGGAATGCATCTTATACTTAATGCTGAATAATCATCAGGCATAGCGACTGGGACACACTAGTAATCCCAATATCAGGGAGACTAAAGCAAGAAAACTAAGAACTTGAGGCTAGCCTGGGCTACAACGTGAGTCCCTGTTGAGAGGGAGGGGTGGGGAGCTGCTACAACACTAATCACTCTTCCACCCGTTCCTTAAAAAAATAGAGAGACTTTCAAAACTTTGACTAGTCTTTCCAGTTGTTTGGCCCCAAATTGGGTTACTTTTCTCTCAAACTCTCCAGCTTCAGTCCCTTAAGATGAACCCAGACGCTCCAGAGGCCTCACCTGATTCATTTTTCTGAACAGACTCATTAACCTTTGCTCAAACATACGCATATGTTCCTAGCAGGTGGTAGCCGTCTCCAGTCCCCGGTAATATCAAGATAATTCTAGCGCAAATACAGAAATGTCAGTGTTGCTAAACTGTTTAATCACACAGTCGCATTACCTCACAAAGACAGAGAATGGGTGTCTTAATTCCAGGGGCCTGTACCGAGAAGCAAAGGAAGTCAGGGGCCTCAACACAAGAGTTCAGGAAGGACTGGCTGTGGGGGTCCACACCTGTGATCTCAGCATCCCAGAGGCTGAGGCAGGAGATCTGGCCTTAAAGCTATCTTAAGCCACAAAGGGAAGTCACAAAACTAGACTAAAGGGCCTAAGGCACAGTGTTGAGTCTCTAGCAGTGTGACCAGAAAGTACCCTGTTGCCCATGGATACACTAAAGCCAGCAAGAATGCAGCCAGCCTCTGGAGAGCAACAAGCCTGGACTATACTTCACACACTGGGAAGGCAGAAACAGGAGCTTGCTGGCCAGCCAGTGTAGCCTAACGGATAGCTCCAGTTCAGTGAGAGACCCTGCTTCAAAAAGTCAGATGGGAGAAGAGTAACGTGGAGAGTGACTGAGAGAGACATCTGATGTCAATGTCTCCCCGTGCAAGCACACGCACACATGTGTGTGAGCACACACACACACAGTAGATAGCAGAGCAGGTAGCATGCATGCCTTCTAAACAAAAATAACACATGCTCAGTAATGTTAATGGCAGTTTTTAATCTTTGTGACAATCACGCACCCATCCCAGAACTCCAAATCCACCTCCCAGCTCCTTTGAGCATACTACCTGTGATGGTCTATCCTGTTCCTTTAAGAGACAAGCCCTGCCCACTCCCTCCCCTGTCCACCAAGGCAGGGGGTGATCTTTGTTCCTGCTTCCAGGCTAAGCTCCTTCCTTCTTTTCCATCTCTCTCTTGAAGAAGTAGCTACTGCCATGGCTCCTCTCCTCTCCCCAACCCTCTGTTTCTCTCCCCCTCCCCAGCCTGCCTCTCTCTGCTCTTCCCCCTTCTCCCCTTTTCCTTCCCTTCCATAACCCACTAAATAAATATCTAACCTCACTCTGCATGGCGTGCCTATCCATCTCTGTCTCTCACCCACCATGTGGTTCCCTGCCTGGGACCTGCTGGCCCTTGTGGCCTGCAGGCCACGCGGGCAACTGCAGCATTTTATCTAACCCATAACACTACCCAGATGCCAACTTCAGACAGAACTTCAAATAGCACCCACACCCTTACAGCTGGGGTGTAGTTGACACTTTAACACAGGTACCCATGGGGGAGCCCCAAGGCTGCCTGGTTTCATAACCAGTCCAAGCGATGGCTTGCATGTCACAGACTGTGTTGGTTCTGTTGTAGTGAGCTGTGAGCAGTGTGGCCCAGGAGAAAGAGCGAGCCCTCTGAAGTCAGTTTCAGAGTTCAAGTCCCGGCTCCAGTCTCTCTGAACCTAGACAAGCCCTGTACAAGGCGGGATAGTTGTGTCAGTATTATGGAGCATCTATAAGGCATAAACAACACGTCTAATGCCATGTTTGCCACATAATACGTGTTTAATAAATGCTAGCCTACTTCCTCTCAATAGACTGTGAAGCAAGCAACTTATTCATCACTATGTCACCGCCAGCACAGGATTTAATAAACTCTAAGGTGCCCCCCTCGCCCCGCCTTTTTTAAAGAAAATCTTTTTGCATTCATTTCCATCAGACTCAGCCTGTCCCCCAACTACTTCTGCTTTCAACATGACAGATAAAAACCTCAGCAAATGTAGTGGAGTGTTGCTAAGCAGCTAAGTGATTCTGGAAGGTAGCAATAAAAGGAATACATAGATAACTTTGTCCTTGACATTCAGAGGTGGAGATAGTGGCAGTATAATGTCACGCGCATGAAAATATCAGGTCTTGGGGAATGCATATGCTTTAGAGACTATTCAAAATAAAGAGTCTGCAATGCCCACTAACTTTTGGTTTTAAAAACAAGCCAGGCTAGCTCTCAGTAGGTACCCAGCATCCTTGAATTAAAGCTCTGTACAAATAGGTTGGGGGTACTGAAATGATGGGACAATGGGAAAAACAAAATACACAAATATTATGCAACAGGAGCTAGAGAGACTGCTCTGTCGGGAAAAAACGCTTAGCACCCAAGCAAGAGGGTCTGAGCTGGATCTCCTTGCCAAAAGGCAGGTGCAGGTGCCCTGGGGCATGTCTCTAATGAGCGAGCTGGGGCCTGGTGGAAACATGTGGACCTCTGCAGCTTGTTGGCTTCTCAGTCTAGCTGAATCAGGGTTCAGTAGGAGACCCTGTCTCAAAAAATATAAGGTGGACAGAGACTAAGGAAGATACCTGATAATCAACCTTTTGCCTCTGCACTCACATGCCTACACACACATGCACACACACACACACACACACACACACACACACCTGCAAACACACATACCCATACAAAAATTATCGTGTATACTATGTAGAATACCAAGTATCGCTTCCTTGCCCCCAGCGTGCCTTTCCAACCTGCATAGTTTAACTACCTTGAGCTTTAGGGAGCACCAGCAGTTGCCTAGCAGAGACTCTTGTGTATTGGTCATGGGAGGGAAAGCCACGATTAGAAACACAAAACTGCATATGAGGGCTGCACAAGGTTTCTCTCCCTCTCTCCTTACAGTTGCACGCAGGGTGGAAGTGGAAAGAAGCCTCTAAACTTGCCGTGGACCTTGACTCTGTGCTCCTGAACGTGCCACACTCACTAAAGGCCAAAGCTGAATCAGACTTCCAGTGTAAATACCTCTGCAAATCTCACAAAAGCACACCCGAGAAGGCATGGAAAGCCTCTGCTGGTTTTCAATAATGCCGACATCCTGAGATCTGGAGAACTCCAAAGTGCAAAGGAAAGCTGCCAGAAGCAGAAGTAGAAGAAGCCATACACGGAAAACCTGAGACCAGGAGGGAGGTGAAAACAGGGCTCCAAAACAAAAATGGAGTCCTGAGGGAGGGTACTCCCCTGCCACCCCATCCCCCACCCCCTCCCACTCAGTCCTTCCCCCTCTCCCAGGTCTGTCTGTCACCTCTCCTCTGTCACAATCAGAACCAGAAAGGAGTAAACATGGCTGGTGAAGAAAAGTCCTCCTGGACCCAGTTTATTTTGTGTAACAGAGGAAATGAGACTAGTCTTTACATTTTTCTTTAATTTTAAAAAAGTTGCACATATGAAGAGTATTTGGGGAGGGAACTGTCTGTAGTAAAGGTCTGAAAAGCCCTGGAACTGTAAAGTCTTCAAACGAGCACAGGCATCCTGTGACAGCGACCTCCCCCTACCAACAAGGCAATAACCCATCAAGAGATAAAGGAGAGAAAGAAAATTGATTAAAATATGACTAGTAAAAAGATACAGGTAAAATACTGTTACTAACCTTACCAACAGAGAAAGACTGGTGACCAACAAATGGGGCCTAAGCTCAAAACTGGGGTCCAGGACTTATAGCCAATGTGAAGAAATTGACGTCTTTGAATGAGGGCCCATGTGCCCAAGCACAGCCATTCCAGGAATGGGGCAGTAAAGCAGAGTCATCCCTCAGGTGTAAACTAGGGGACAGAATAGAGACACATGTAGAAGCCCAGAGAGGAAGCACACCTGGATTTTCTTGGCGAATTTTAAGCAATGGACATGAGAAAGAACATGTGTTAGGACACAGGACCACACTTCCATGCCTCGAACATGGGCCTTCCAAAAGTCAGGAGCTGAGGGCTGGAAGTGAGGTGTCTAGAGGTCGTCAGGCCAGGTCACCAGAATTATTAGGGTCAGAGCCTGAGCCCTAGCAGCCCTAACAAGCCAGACTCAGCCATCCATCCTCTATAGGTCAATTAAACAGACAAATCACAGTGGGGGTCGGGGGAAGCTAAGCAAGGAGACTAGTTCCACGTGGCCCCGTCGGAGGAGGAACTCACCATGGCCTCCCCGCCTCAAGGACTGTGAGAAAATTATTTCTGCACATCAATCGCTGACTCAGCTATCGCGACACAAAACAGACAAGGATCAGATGCTAATTAAATTCTAACTCACATTTGGGGACTGTCATATGCCTAAAAATGTAGAAAGCTACAGGAAGTTATAATTACAAAACTGCAGACCTTTATAAATTACAGGACTGCAAACAAGGAGAAAAATAAACATAAAAGCTATGGAATGGAAGGCTGTCCTAAAAAGAAAAAACAAAACATGGAAATAACATAATTCAAGCCCAAAGTATCTGTTCCATAAATGTGTTTGTTTAGCTTACACAGTTAAAAACAGATTTTTCATTTTGTCTCTTGAAGCAAAACTTAGTTTTGTATTGAAATAAAAGAGATACATCCCAGAAGTGATTTTGAGACACTGAAAAAGAGCCTGAGAGTTCATACTGTGCAATGCAAAGAAAAGCAATCTTTAAAGGTTACAGTATCAGTACTAAATGAGACGGAATTAAGGTTCCAAAGAATCAAATGAAAAAAATATAGACAGCTTGATAACAGTAAATTTCATGTTCAAATTGCAGGTGTGAGAGGTGGTTAGTATTGGCGCCTGGGTGCCAGTATAGCACTTGAGAGGCTGAGGCAGGAAGAGCGTGCAGTCAACAGGCACAGACGACACAGGAGCCTACCTCAAAGTTCAATGGACAGCTACTGAGTTTTAGCTGTCTATGCAAGAGGGTTGGGAGGAAAGAACACAGAAAGACAGCGACATAGCCCATCATGGATATGTACTTCCCAAGGGAACACAGGCTCTACCAGGCAGGGACCTCAAAGGACAGTAAGCAATTGCATGTCTTAGCATTGGCCACAAACATCACTAGCATAGCAAAAGCTACATCTCCCCACCCCCTTTCTCTCCTATTTGATAAAGGAGGCTAAGAGAGGTGGCTCTGAAGAGGCCTTGCAAAGAATTACAACCTGATAAGGAAAGCAGGAGTCAGGAATGCAGCACAGGAGTTTAACCCTTTCCCTGCCAATGTGGGAAAGGAGAGGAGCCTTAAACACCTGGTAATTGGGCAGGAATTCTTGGTTTTCCATTGGTAATACGCTGCTTCTCTCTTCTTTCATGTCTCCTATCTATCTGCTCCATACAGGGACATTTCACTTGTATTTTAATAAATAAAGCTTGCCTGGAGATCGGGAAAGTAAAGAGCCACACTGGTCAGCCTTACAGACTAGCCAGCAATGGCATACACCTTTAATCCCAGTAGCCACAATGACAGGCACCTTTAATCTCAGTAGCTATACCAGTTGCCATAGAAACCAGGCAGTGCTTGCCTTTAATCCCAGTGGTCCACACTTTTAATTCCAGCCCTTGAGAGAATTATAAAACGGGAGGAGACAGTTCTCACAGTCTCGTTCTGAGATTTCTGGAGGCAGAATTGCCATTTCAAGCTGAGGTTGAGGAAAGAGTCAAGGGGCTGGCTTTGTTTTTCCGGCCTTCAGGTTGAACCCCAATTTCTCTCTTTGAGTTTTTATTAATTCTGCTTCAGTTCCTTACCTTTCTACCCTGCCTCATTGCCATATAATCTAGCTGTATCATTCCTCGGAACAGTCCCAAAGGAATCTACGTCTGCTGCAGAGACACCTGCTCAGGTGTGTTTATCGCTCACGACAGCCTGCAAACAGAACCGGCCTAGACGCACACCCCCCTCCCCAGGGGAAGCGAGATGCTCAGTTCCATCCTGGAAGAACACAAAATAGTCTCTCCCAGACAATAAAAGTGAGCACTTTGACTTTTACCTTCACTACTTCCAGAGGTGAACAGATAAAATGTGATACATGATACATACACACAATGGAATTTTATTCAACTGTGTTTTGAGGAAAATGGGTGAAAATTAGAGATTATTGTGTTAAGCAAAATAATCCAAATTCAGTAAGACAAATACAGCAAGTGTTCTCCCGTGCAGAACACTTTATATATTTAAATTATTATACGTGTAGACAGGTAGAAAGTATACCAAGAGATAAGAGGTTTAAATGGAGGAGGGAGAGAGAACATAAACATGGGACATGAAAACAGAAGTGGGAGGGGGCCTGTTTGAGAGAGGAAGGGGAGGGAAGAGCAGTGGGGAGAGGGAGAGGAAGGAAGAAAGCACAGTTATATACATCACAATGACATCCTGCATGTTGTTTGTGGATATGCAAACCAACAGGTGCAGACTGGAGTCTGGAGCTCACCCAGGGAAACGCCCGGGTTATTCTGTTCCAGAACAATGGATTGGCCCAGGACCACATATACAGCGACAGACGTACAGATGGTATGGTTTATTAATATTTTGTTTATTTATTTTATGTATATTTGCCTACATGTATGTCCTTGCAGCACTTGCATGCAGTGTCTGCAAAGGCCAAAAGAGATCATTGGATCCCGTGGAACTGAAGTTACAGAAAGTTGTGAGCCCCAGGGATTGTGTGAGTGCTGAGAATTGAAGTCTGGTTCTCTAAATAGAAGCCAGTACTCCTAACCATCCTTCTCCAGCCCTCAAGATGATTTCTTAAGAAGGATGAGAAGGCACACTGAAGGGAAGAAGTGGCTTACTGAGCTTGGAAGATGCTCTGACACCCTCATGTCATGTGAGTTCAAATCTTTTCAGGTTACTTACTTAGCTCCAGCCAGTCTTCCCCTGGGTTGGTATAGCTGACTGGGTTTTGTTTTTTGGTGTGTGTGTGTGTGTGTGTGTGTTGGTATGTGCTCTGTTTATTACATGTAGTTCT
This sequence comes from Microtus pennsylvanicus, assembly GCF_037038515.1. NCBI lineage: Eukaryota > Metazoa > Chordata > Mammalia > Rodentia > Cricetidae > Microtus > Microtus pennsylvanicus. The sequence continues at coordinate 10,892,545 of NC_134581.1, read as the reverse complement.
ACTGGAGGAGGGTTCCAGTCTTTCCACGCATAGGCTTCCTTCATATGTTAATCCTAATGCCTTTCTCCATACCCAACTCTCAAATACTACATAATGATGTTGTATATACATATATACATACATGCATGATATAATATTTCACTCAATAATGAATTCAGTGGTGTACCTGCAAAATATTTGAGATGCTATGATGATGTGTGTGATGTGTGAGGCTCATCATAAGGGTCAGCCATGAGAGCACTGGATGCTCTTCCAGATGTCCTGGCTTTGATCCCACAGGGCAACTCACAAGCATCTGTAAATCCAGCCCCAGGGGATCCAATGCCCTCTTCTAGCTTCCAAGGGCACCAGGCATAGGTACAAACAAAACACCCAAACACAGAAAATAATAAAATTTTAAAGAAAAAATTCAATGAGGCATAGTTTTATTGTCATGAATATGCTTAGTGACATTATAGAGGGAAAGTTGAAAAATTATAAACAGTATTTTCAGAGATATGGTTCAGAGTTGAGAAGGAGAAAATAGGAATTGAAGAGGAATTTTTACAAGTTGGTTTTTCTTTTACTTTCAACATAAAAACTTAAATAAATAAAAATAATCCAGGAATGGTGGCACACACTTTAACCTCAGCATGGCAAAAGCAGAGGTGTAAAGATTGTTGGGTATTTGAGATATGTCTGGTCTACATGGTGAATCCCAGACCAGCAAAAGCTATATAGAGTAAGACCCTGCCTCAAAACACAAAACAACAACAAATGTGGATCATAAAGATGCTTAAAGTAAGTTCATAATATTGGATTATATTCTTAAAGCCCTAGATCTATTAGTAATTCATTATAATAAAATTATCTTCTTAACCCCCCATAAATCTATGTTTCCTTATCGTATTACATCATAGACCACACTGGTTCTAACATAAAGGGTTATTCCTCTCCACAAATTCACTAAAATACATTGTACTTGAAACCCTTTTTATAAACATTTTCACACTTGGGCCATTTTCTCACAAGTTAACTTTTTTGCTTCAAAAATCGTAGGCAATTGAGACGTGATTCTTCAACTTGGTCGGAAAACCTCATTTCTGAAAGCATTTGTCACTCGTGGATTTGTTTTATATTTATCAAACTTCAATTTGGGTTATTTCCTAACAAAGTACCCTCTGTAGATGAGGTCTCCTGCGGACTGTGTAGAACACTGCTGAGTGAATGAGGCGATACTGGGCAAATCACAGGATGTGGAAGCAGAAGACATGGACCTGGGTTTCTTGCCTTTTCTTTAGGAACCAGTGTAAGGGGCCTGAAACGGAAACATCCATGCTCTCTTGTTATATCTCTCTCTCCAGCTAAACGTTAGCACCTTGCAGGCATCCTTCAAGAGCTACAGGACAAGATCTGATGCTCTTGGGTTGTGCTGTGATCCATATGGTGTGCTAAGAGCCTGTGCTGAAACCCTAACCCCAAAGTGATGGTGTTAGAATGTAGGATGCCAAGGGAGATGATTCGGTCAAGGACGGGTCCCCACAAATGTGATTGGTACCATTATAAAGTAGAACCAAAGTCATGGGTTCTCCTCCTCTACCGTGGAAAGAAAAAAACCAGTAAGGAACCAAAAGGCATCCCTGACCTGAAATGGGTTCCTTGATCCTGGACCTCCCAGAACTACAAGAAATCAACTTTTTGCTATTAATAATTCCCAGTCTCTGGTATTTTGTTAAAGTGGCCCCAAATGACTACTGTAACAACATCTTCATCTTATAGCAAGATTTCCCAGCCTAGGCAGTACTGATATTTTGGGTCTCATCATTCTTTTCAGTGAGAGGAGATCTGTCCTCCATGGTATAGGATGCTCGAGACTTTCCAGGAGCTCTACACTCTCAATACTAGCAGCATCTCCTCTCATTGTGAAACAAAAACATAGTTCCAATCATCGTCCAATGCCCCTCATAGTAGACTAACCTCTCCTAACTCAACCAAAGTCTTAGGAGTTTGGAGGTTGTGACTGTCCTGTGCATATCCAGATACCCTACCTCAAAAAAAAAAAAAAGAGTTTCTTTTTTAAGAAATGCAGCTTGGCACTCAGGTGTCCTTCTTTGAGCCTGAACACATCTCTGTTTCTGTCTCATCACTCTGGCCTGCTAGAGCACAGGCTCCACATCCCCACAGCAGTTCTGAGCCAGCGTTTGTGAGCTGCTGTGAGCAAACCATGAGGGAGAGGGCAGCAACTGGAGATTCCTCTCTAAACCCTCGCTGAAACAAATGGGATCTCACACCGAGAAGCAGATTCATTAAAATTGCCTTTCCAAGTCACTCTGAAGATAAGAGACAAGAAGCAGCCCCATTGGGGGATGGGGTCTGTGCCCAGAGTGACTACAGTATGCTATCTACCATGTCCTGTTTGGGGGCTCACAGTGAAGACATTGCCTTGAGTATCAGAAGCCCCTATTTATTTATTAAGTAGTTTTGCCAGAGTATTTTATGACAGAACAGAAAAGTAATAACACAATGACCAACTCAAACTCAAATCTGTTACCAATATTTCTTTCCTCTCTTCGTACGATTACAGATTACAAGTAGCCACCCCCCCCCCCCGCCAAGTTTCCAGAGATTGGAGTGTTTTCAATGAGCAAGCCTAGATTGTCTATGAGGTCACACATCTACTAGATTTTTGTGCCCTGCCCTGACTCTGCATCATCTGATAAAAGGCGTCCTTGGGCTGGCGAGATAGTTCCAAGAGTAAAGGAACTGCCATGTCTTACAGCTTGAGTTCAATCCCCTGACCTACATGATAGAAGGTGAGAATTGACTCCTACAAGCTGTTTTCTGACCTTAATATGAATACTGTGGAACTTGCTTCTGCATGCACACACACACACACACACACACACACACACACACACACACACACACAGCTTTAAAACAGCAATGCTTACAAATAAATAGAATTAATTTTTAAAAGCATTCTCAGGGACCTTGCTCTCCACAGCCACAGCAGCCTATAATAACGTTTCTCCACATAGGCCAGTGGCTCCTTCGCTCTGTGCGACAAAACAGTAAGACAGTCCTTATTATCCATTCACCCTCCTTTTGGTTTTGAAAAGAATATTTACATTTCAAAAGAGAGAATTAACTTCACATCCTCATCAAATGCATCATGTACATTGTTTTTTCTCAGCTATGATTTTCATAATTTTTAGACAGCTATAAATTAACAGAAGTACTCCTGGAAAGGACTTGAGTGCTGGCTTGGCGGTGCAGAGCTGTGTCCCTGAGCAAGGTGGGAGGCAAATGAAAACAGGAATCTGAGTATTTTAGCAAGGACTCGGGTCTAAAGGAACCTTCACTTTGCTAGATGCAAATAGCACTGCTAACTTTAACTTGACACGGTAATGATCCATCTTGACTAGACTCAGAATCACCTATGAAATATAGCTGTGTGTGTGTGTGTGAGAGAGAGAGAGAGAGAGAGAGAGAGAGAGAGACAGAGAGACAGAGACAGAGACAGAGACAGACAGAGAGAGAGAGAGAGAGAGAGAGAGAATTTCTAGAGAGGTAGAACTTACAGAAAAGACACATCCTGCATGTGGGTAGCACCCATCTATGGGCTGTGGTTTCAGGCTGAATAAAAACGGGGAAAGGAGGGAGACAGGCCAGCAAGAGAACTCCTTCCTTTGCTTTCTGGTTGCTGGTGTGAGGGAAGGCACACTTCCCACCCCAGCCACTACTGCCCGGAGCTGCCACTGCCACCATCACCATGCGTCCCTACCCTGAAGGACACCACCTTCTCAAACTGGGAACCAGGATAAATTCTCCTTCCTGCATAAGCCACTTTTTCTCGGGCACTTGGTCACAGCAATGAGAAAAGCAAAAGTTCATGTGTGTTAATGTCACCTGATAAAATCAAGCTGTGGACCTCTAAGTTGTTGTGACCAACTCTCCCATGGATAAGATCGGCTACCAGCTGGGCACAAACCCTGGACAGTAAACCATTCTTCCCTGGTGTGAGTATTTTATCACGGGAGCTAAACCAAATGCTAAGTAAAGGAAGACACTATCTTATTCTGAAACTCTCCTTCCTCTTGACATTTTGGTCACATTTTATTTATTTATCTATTTATGTGTGAGGAAGGCTCTGTAAATTCCACACTGTGCATGCGGTGTCTGAGGGCAACTGGCCAGAGCTGATTACCTCATTCCACTCTGTGGGTCCCGCAGATCGAAGTCAGATCAGCAGTCTTGGTGGCAAGCTTTAATCTCTGAGCCATCTTGCAGCCTTTCTTCTGTTTATTCTTAATAATGATAGTCATTAACTCTTACACAGCAAGTGCATACTCGGTATCTCTCAAGGAGGTAAGAGAAACTATAATGGAAGAGACAGAGTTTCACCCGTGTCATATTATCATTAAATGGTTTGAAAGAGACTTTTAAATGCCAGTGCTTCATTTCCAGGGCCCTGTATATTATTTATAATCTTAATAAAAATTATGTAGCACAACCACAGCTTCTCACGCAGGGGATGCCTCTCTTGTTTTCTCTTGGCCGCAAGGAAATGCAGTATCAGCCCCTTCCTACATGCTTCATTTCTCAATCCGTTTTTGTTTATAAAAATATTTCTCTTGGAACATAGCAGCATTGTTCATAATAACCAGAAGCTGGAAACAAGCTAGATGCCCCTCGACCCAAGATTGGATAAGGAAAATGTGGTACATTTACACAATGGTAAAAAAAAAAATGACATATTGAAATTCACAGGTAAATGGATGGAACTAGAAAAAAAAACATACTAAGTGAGGTTACCCAGACCCAGAAAGACAAATATAGTATGTACTCACTCACAAGCAGATATTAGACATAAAGCAAAGGATAACCAACCTACAGACAGACCACAAGCCCAGAGAACCTAGACAACAAAAAGGACCCTCAGAAAGACATACATGGATCTGCTTAGGATGGAGAAAAAGACAAGATCTCCTAAGGAAATTGAGAGTGTGGGGGACAGAGGGAGGGTAGAAGGAGAAAGAGGAGGAAGGAAGGGGAGTGGGAAAAATGTATAGCTCAATAAAAACAATAAAAAAGTTCTCATAAAAATATTTCTCCAATGTATGTCAAGTGTGTTTCCCTACCTACTAATCCCTAGCCAGTGATATGCCTAATTTTTAAAAATTTCCTAGTTTCATGTCAATGCTGAAGGTCAGGCTAGACTGTGTGAGCTCCATGCTGGGGTACTTATTGTTTCTACTGGTGTTTTCATGGGTCTTATGTAGCCCAGGCTAGCCTTGAATTCACTGTGTATCTGGTTTGAACTTCTGATCCTCCTGCCTCAGCCTCCCAAAAGCTGAGATTGCAGGTGTACACCACCACACCCCGTTTAGGAAGTGTGGAGATCAAGCCTATGGCTTTGAGAAGGCTAGGCAAGCCCTCTGCCAACTGAGTAACATACAGCCCAGCCCTATTCTGAGGCTGTGATATGAGTACGAAGGCCAGCTACAAGAAATAAACATCTAACTCTGGGGGTAACCGTAACATCCAAGACTTAGATTAATGGAGGAGACAAAGGACAGGATTCTTTGTAATCTTAAAAGGGGAACTACATATCCCAGGCCAGCCTTGGCTACACAGTGGTACCTGCCTCAAAATAATAAAGTCTCTAACAGATCTGTCTTCTATTTTTAGGACAATAACAAGTGAGCAGGGCCACGTGGGGAGCCAACAAAAGTAACTGGAATGTATTTTTATGATAATAATTTAGACAATTGTTGAATCTCTTTTAAAAAAGAATAAGAAGAACTGTTTGAAACTTAGGGGAATGTCGTTCAAGAACAAGAATGTTGTTGTAATCACCTATGGGATGACAATGTCTGGTTGTTATATCACATTCTCCTGCAGTGCCCTGCCAATCACTCAGTTCTATTCCCTCATCTACTACAAAGTCTATCTTAGGACCTAGCATGGCTGACACCATTGTTTTTACAATTGCAGGAAAGCAAAGCTTATAAATTAGCAGCTGAGCCTGGCTCTGAGCTTCAGGCAGTCCCGGGACTCAGCACACCTGGGTACTGATCCACGGCTGAGAAGGAGACACCTTGGCTTGCCCATCACTCTGCTAACACTGCAAATCCTCTTCAGGAAGTGAGCCAGACTTTTTTCACAATCTCCTACCTATTGTCTTCAGTCTCCATATTCTGCACTGAAAAACGCCGTGACAGGTTCCATTCTCTATGCCGTTCTTGTTAAAGAACTCGGTTTTCTCTAAGGGACTAAAGGAGCAAAAGAAGATGAACACTGGCCAAAAACGAAAGTACAGAACTGAAAGTTTTCTTTTTTGGCTCACAGTGGCTCCTTTGTTTTACCACTTAGGTTTGGGTTCGAAGAAAAACATGTTCTGAGTCTGGTGTATTAATGGAGAAAGCTGGTTAGCTGGCTGATGGAGATAGAACACATTTAAATGCTAAGCAGACACAGTAAGAAGACCAAGTCGGTGCTGGGCATGGAGGCAGAGGCACAGATCTCTGTGAGTTCAAGCTAACCTGGTCGACATTAGGGGTTCCAACCCAGTCATGGATACACAGTGAGACCTTGTCTCAAAAAACAAAACAAACAAACAACAAAAAAATGAGAGCCACCATTTGTATTGCCTAGCCTCATCTGTGAAAATAGTAACACTCACATCACAAGATCATTACGGGCCTTTAAAAAGACAATGAATATTTAAGTATTGGCACTTAATGAGTATTCAAAGATGCTTCTTTTCTTTCACAGGCCATAATCTCTTGTAAATAGTGTTAGAAAACATCTTAAGAAGAGCCCCTCCATCTCTTAGGAAAAATCTTAAGAAGAGCCTCTCCGCCGACGCAAAATAACTCCAATTAGACCCAAATCAAAAATGCCCATGCCCCAGGAGCATGGAGGGGGGACGACACACAGAAAGGGATAGCACGTGCAAAACCCAAAACCATGTATTCCTTTTTCCGGCACAAGCCTACATAGCCTGTGGGAGTGGTCCTGACCCTCCCTGGGGAGGGGTCAGCATTTGGCAGGCTTTCCTGGGGGTAGAGTCCGGCCCAAGGCAACTCCCACGGGGAGAAGGCCTGAGATGGAGCTTTCTGCTCCATTGGCACTCCATTGGGTGCCCCAAGGGTGAGTGCCAGGGGCTGGGGTGACACCAGACTTTTTGGATATACGGTGTTGGAGGGCTGGAATCTCACTTTTGACCAAAGAAATAGCTTTAGCATTCAGTATTATTTTCACTGAGCAATCGTTACCCCTGATGTTCCTTTAAGAATATTTGGATTGATTACATGTGAAGTCTGTGTCTAGATCCCTCATGCCTTGCCTGGTGCAAAGGCAACCACCTTCCAATCACCATGGTGAGAAAGGTAGGCTGGAGGGGTGGCTCACCATTCAAAGCACTTACTGCTCTTATACAGAGGACCCAGGATCAGTTCACAGCACTGGCCTGGTGACTCACAACCGTCTATAACTCTAGTTTCATGGGGTCTGGTGCCATTTTCTAGCCTCTGTATGCACACAGTGCACAGAAACTCGTGCAAGTGCACACACACACACACACACACACACCACACCACACACACACCACATACACACACACACCACACCACCACACACGCACACACACACACACACCACACCACACATGCACACACACTAAAGATTTTAAAGAAAAATGATGAGTCATTGAATCTGTGTAATTAGTCATAAGGAGAAACAGAGGCTTAGCCATGACCTGGTATCTATTATATTGTTCCTTGGTTCAGTCTGCCTGAACTCTGCTTTCTAGCTCTGATTGAATATAGTACTTGCCAAGTTTTTTTAAACAAACTCTAGAGTTTGACTTATAACTTGTTTCCAGAACAGAAAAAACAAAATCACCTAAGGTGAAATAATAGCACTGTCATTCAGAGAGTCACAGACCCAAGGTCTAAGGAAAAATTGGGTCAGTACGAAAAGAAATTATATTCTAGGCAAACAAATACATTTCTTACATTAATTTTTTATTCCATCAGTCCTTCTTTGCCAATAATATTATTTCTGGGGAAAGCGCCAGGATATGTGAGCAAAATCTCCAAAATTTTCCCTAAGTAATAGAAATGCTCGCAGGCCAAAAGATTCTTTAACCCAGCTGAGAGACCAAAGATTCAGGCTCAGTGGTTTGCTGTTACTCTACTAAATCAGCCACTCCTTATTTGTTTTAGTTTTGTTTTTAAAGAGAAGGAGAAGTAAGGGAGAGGGACCACAGGAGAAGGAGGAAGAGGAGAAAAAAACCTTGCCCTGAGATGGGCCTGCCACTCAGAGACTCGGTTCAACTTTCCTCAGCAACTAGTTCCATCACTTCTAGGAGTCAAACGGCTTCCTAATACCCATGAACTCAAAGATTCACATCCTCTGTTTCTTCCTGTGTCTGTTGCTTCTATAGCCCCAGTTTCCAATGCCCTGATCCTTTCAGACCCAGGTCAACTTCCATAGGAAATTCTCCATTCCTTTGAAGTATCTTGGTCTCTAGAGGAGGTCTCTGAAGACATGGAGACACCTAAGCCTGTCCAGAGCAACCAACAGAATTCTCCAGTGTCACCCACAGGTAGTATATAGCCCTACTCCTTAGGGACCACAGTACAACCCCACATACTTACAAAATGCTTTCATGGAGATGGGGTGGGGGTTGCTGTAAGATGACCCAGTGGGTAAAGGTACTTGCTGCCAAGCCTGGAGACTTGAATTAGATCTTCCAGGTCCTACATGGTAGAAGGAAAGAACTGACACAATAAGCTGTCCTCTGACCTCTACACATGTGTTGTAGCGTGCATGTGTACATATAAAATAAATATATGTAATTTGTAATGATTAGTTTAACTTTTTATTTCATGAGTCTTTTGTCTGCATGTATGTGTACCACAAGCATGCAGTTCCCTCAGAAACCAGAAGCGGGCATTAGTTTCCCTGGAATTAGAGTTACTGATGGGTATGAGTCACAATGTAGGTGCTAGGATAGAACCTAAGTCTTCTGTAAGAGTAGCAAGAGCTCTTCACCTTTGAGTAATCTCTCTAGCCCCCATAAATGTGGTTTTTAGAGATGCCTTTTTCTTTCTCAGGAACATTCCAAAGAACACCATTTTCTCCAGATCATTTCAAATGGCATTAAAAAGGATTTTAAGCAGAAGTAGAATCTAACAACTGTATTTATTATGTCATTCACTCCATATTTACATCATATCACTGTGTAATGTCATGAATCATATAAAGAAGGAATGGGTTCAAAAGGGTACAGTAACATTCCAGGAATAGGACCAGTGCACTAATTTATCTAGATTTTAATAACACAACTTCCAAGCTCTGCCTTTCACACTTGGCAGATCCTCAACCTGCCCCAGGTTAGTGCCTAGCACTGTAGAACATGCTAAGGAACAGAAGTCCCAACCACAGCAAGAAAGAGGATCCCTTAAGTCTTCTCATTCTTCGTGCAGAAATGCCAGACTCCAGATGTGAAAATGATCTGTTTGCAACATCTGTCATGTCATTGGTCACCTGATGTGGCTGACTAGGTCAGTGTCCCCATCCTCTTTTATTACTACACGTGCATCCATAGCTGAGTGATCAGTCATGAAAGATGACCTACCCTTGTAGACAGAGTTCTTCTGTGTCCCAGCATTCGCTCCCAAATAACCTCGCTGAGACTTATTAATTATAAATGCTCAGTCAATAGCTCAGGCTTATTACTATCTAACTCTTATATTTTAAATTAACCCATATTTCTTATCTATGCTCTCCCACATGACTTGGTACCTTTCCTCACAGAACAAGTTCATCTCCTTCTCTCTGCATCCACTCACAATTTTGAGACTCTTTCTCTCCCTCTTTATGCTCTCTTTTTGTCTGAAAGTCCCATCTAACCTCTATCAGTCCAGCTACTAGTCAGTCAGCTTCTTTATAAACCAAACCATAGTGGCATATATTCATGAAGTATATAGGAATATTCCACATTCCCTGATAGGGGAGCATTCTTTACTCAAAGGTAGACTAGAGGCTTCATTTATCTTCTAGAATCTCTAAACAATCCCTCAAGAAATGCTAAGCCTCTGTGTCTCCTCCTGAACAACATTGCTACTGTCCTGTGAAAAGTATCTAGGCTGCTTCAACAAATAATGTCAAAAAAGGTGTAGACAGATTTTTCTTTGGGCCACCAGCTCACAAAAAGCAACATGGAGACTTTTGCTAATTATGAAAGCTTGGCCTATAGCTGAGGCTTGTCCCACTAGCTCTTAACTTAAATTAACCCATTTCTATTCATCTATATTTTGCCTTGTGGTTTTTTACCTCTCTTCCAGCTTGTACCTCCTAGTTCCTCTCCATGTCCTCTAGCATCTCTCTCATGCCTAGATTCATCCCCTCCACTTCTCTCTCTGCCTGAAGTCCCACCTAACCTCTTCCTGCCTAGCTATTGGCCATTCAGCTCTTAATTAAACCATGTGGCAAAGACACATCTTTATAGCATATGAAAAGATTATTCTATAATATAAAGGCCTACAACCTACTGGTTTTAACAGTAGTTTGCAAAACCAGTGGCAAAAGGCAGAAAGGGTGGCAGGTTCGCGCTCATGACCTTGGAACTACCCTACCTAATTTATAAACTGAGAAGAAAGCCTAAAATCCCAAACTAGAAATACATATTCCTCACTATTCCAGTTTCATACTACAGTATAACCACCTCCTGAAAATTCAGTGGCCAGAAACAATAACTTTATCAAAAGCAGGGATGCTGTGGATCAGGAATGTGAGAAGAGCAAGGCAGGAGTGGCTTGTCTCTGCCCCACCACCTTAGATGCTCAGCAAGATCTTCTCAGGTGGCTAAGGGAACCTCCTGCAGGTCCACACCTAGGGTTCAGGCCAAGATGATTAGATTAGAATCCTGTGGCCTGGAGCACCTGTGTGGGGTTCAGACTTCATACAACATGTTGATTGGAGTTCCTAAGAATGAACATTCTAAGAGAACCAAGCAGAACCTGTACAGCCTCTTATGACCCATCCTTGGAATTCATGTAGCTTCATTCCATTATGGCCACAAGGTTTTCTGCATTCACAAGTGAACACATTCAGACTCTTTCTGGGATGTCGGGAGGATGAAAGTCAGCAAGCTTCTGGACACTTCTCCAAAACTGCTGGACAGAATCATTGGATCTGGAGATAAAAAGCAGAAAAACACAGAAATAAATTGGATTGGGGATCAGGGAAGCCACACAGAAATTCCTTCCCTTTTCTTCAGTAAGTCATCATCTCAGTTTTCAATTCCATTTCTCCCTCAGTAAGACAGAAATAGGAATTATAAGGCGGAGCACACACAATTAATTATACACAACCATTTCTAACCCAGAACAACTGCAATTTGTCCAATCTAATGCTTAATCTACATGTTGTACAGAAACATAAAGCTAAAAAGAAGGTTTAAAAGAGAGTCTGTGTTCAGGGAAAGGATAGTTGATGTTTTTGTTTTATTTAAATTTCCTTCATGGAATTTTGTAATATTTTTAACTTAAAGAAAAATTGATACCTCACAATGGCTTTGTGCACGTAAATAACCACCTTATCTATTTCCAGGGCATATGATTATGATTCTCCTTCAACTCCTGATAAATATCATTTCTAAGACCCTCATTAAGATGCCATCTGCAGTGCTGTGCAGCAGTTCCCTCTTAGGCAAAGCCTTCCATCATGGAAGGAAGCTCCTTAAGGCACAAGACTGTCTAAGCGAGGGGAAACATTCAGCACAGGAAGCAAACAACTCAAAAGTTCAGGAAGCCCTTGAAACTGAACAGATTCACTAGGTCCCGCTTTTCCTCCCCAAACTTACACGTAAGCAGTAAGGACAACTGAGAGACATTGTCAAACTAGCCACACCGCCTGAAAGAAGCTCAGACACTTTCTGACCCGCTGAGCTGCCTGTAAGTCAGGAGTGAACTCCAGGATTCCAGCTTTCATGAGCTGCCATCCATGTTGGCATGCGATTTTGGTGAGTTGTCTTTGAGCCATTTCTGTTCCCATAAGTAACCCCGGACCTAAATTGGTTCACCAGGTTGGACTTTGAGGATATGCTTCCTTTCGGGTGTCATCTGGTCTCAATCTGGGATGAGCAGACATTTGTTCACCTCCCCAGTAACAGTGGCACAAAGGATGGGTACGAACTATAACATGCTTGCTTTTTATGAACCAAACCCTTGCTCCTTGACGACTTTACACTGCTTTGTATAATGTTCTGTCAAATGTTAGGTTCTGCCCACACGCAGTATTATTGATTGGCACAACAGATTAACTCCCCATAACTATTTATTAAAGCGTGTTGATGGTCACCCATCACTATTCATACTAGCAGTCATCTGTTTCTTCACTGTTGTGGACACATGACTGGTCAATCAAGTTTTATACAGACAGAGAAAGAGGGACAAGAAATTGAATTCTATCTAACTGAAACTGGAAGTCAGACAAATGACCCAAAAAATAACTTTTGCCACTATATATATATAATATATATAATATAGTGGCAAAATAACTGAATATATATTCAGAATAATGAGATATCTCTTAAACATCCATGAAACCTGGGTCTAATGATGAATTACAAGCTTTGGACTTTCCAGACATGTTCTAAGAAACAGAACACATATTCAACCTTTCAGCGGCAAGTTTAGCAAACTGCAAGCTGACATTGTTAACATTTGATTTATCTCTCTCTTATGTATCTCTGAGTTAGCTACATTACTTCACTGGTGATGACAGTTGGGGTCCATGAGCACAACATTAGAACCTGAAATAAAGCCTGTTGAAGCAAAGCCTGTGTCTGAGGCAGTTAGAAGAAAGAAGCAAGACCCTGTCTTTGGTTCTGAAGAATTGCCCCCCTTTCTGGCAGCTATCTATTTGACTCACTTTGGCAAGACTGTATTCATTTTAGAACTGAAATGCCCATGTCCCTGGAAGTCCACTGGATCCAAGGAATGACAGATAGCCATCTATCTACTTACCACTGATACATCGTTTTTTCCCTTTGTAACATTGTTTCTTCAAATGTCAGATTATTTAGAAACTAATTTAGATCCCCACGGCCTGCACGAGCATGTGTTTCATGCCTGTCCTTCAACCTCCATCCCCAGATTAATGCATCAGGAGCTGGTGACACCCACAAGAGGTCAAGGTTCAGACAGTGAAAGAATGTGGAATGATCAGCCCTAAAGGAAGCACTCCTTCCTCCCAAGACTGAGGGATCATTTGGAAGAGTGGGCAAAAGCAGCACTAAAACAAGAGGTGGTAGATGGCTACAAGAAAGCAGTATCTTCTGGGCACAGCAGAGCAGCTGCACGTATGGACTCACAGCAGTTATGACAGCGTTCACCACACCAAGACCTGCGCAAGCCTGGCCAAAGCTCAGAGGATGAGGGAGGTGGAGGTGGACACAAAGTCCCACCCTTACCTAAGCAGCTGTTGGCAGTTGATAGTTCTGTGAGATGGAGAAGCAGTTTTCTCTAAGAGTTTAACCCCTAGTAAGTCTACTATGCTCCAGTGGATGGCCCTACATCCAAGAATACATGGGCAAAACAAAACTGTGTTTTGTTTTAAAGAACATGAAATTGAGTGGGAAGGGAAAGAGAGTGAACCCAGTAGGAGTTGGGGTTTGTGAATATGATGAATGCATGCTGTCCAAATTTCTCAAAGAAATAATATTTTTAAATAAATTAACTTTTAAAGCTGGGCATGGTGGTACATGCCTATAATCCTATAACTTGGGAGGTGGAGGCAGGAGGGTCAAGAGTTTATCTTCAGCTGTATAGAGAGTTCGAGGGTTGACTGGAATACGTGAGACCAGATCTCAAACAAACAAACAAAAAACACAAGAATTTCTAAACTTACTATGGAAACAATAAAAATAGACAACAAAAAATAGCTTCCAATGTCTATAGTCTTTTGTTTTCTGACACAATGGCACCTATGGGACATCAGGGTGTTGGCCACTAGACACTTCCTATAAAAATCCCTAAGTAAGAGACCGTTGATTTTCTTCCCTCCTTCTTCCCAAAGGCCTCTGATGCAGCAGTGTCAGAGGGACCCTGTGCTGGGCATTTTTTTCTCATCACTATGACTGATGCCTGACAAAAGCACCTGAAGAGACACAGGATTGATTTTAAAGTCACCATCTATTACAGAAGGGATGCGTGAAGACAAGAATGGCTGTAGCCGTGGAGGAGAGAGGACAAGGCAGCTGGCCACATGGTGCTCACAGTCAGGAAGCAGAGGGAGGGGGATAATGGGGCTCAGCTCCATTCTCTTGCTCTTTCTCTAAGCCCTTGGGTATCGTGATGGTGCCACCCGAACTTAGGGCAGATCTTCCCTCTTCAGTTAGACTCCCGATAAACACCATCACAGACACACCTTGAAGTGGCTCTCCTAGGTGACAGCAAACTAGTCAAGTAGACAATGAAAATGAACCATCATAATCCCATATAGCCCAGGTCCAGAGAAAGACATTGGCAGGAAGCTGGTTCTGATGAGGCATGACATAATGTCACTTCTCTTGCCAAATGAAAATCCCATTATTAAAAGCCTCACCCATTCCTCCTCCTATTCATCCCCCTAAAGGAATAGACAGCAACAGGATTGAGGTATATAAATAGTCTGTTGTTAATTTTGAAAATATTTTCTTTCCCAAAACTAACAGACACATTTTCTTTTCTTGGTATAAATTAGTAATCAAAGAAAGAAAATGCTTTCAAACAATTATACTAATTTTAAAAAAACAATAAATGTCTGTAATTAGAAAGCTGGGTGTTGATAATAATGAAATTTTTTCAGTCTATGGCTTAATTAAGTGATGTGGGATATTCCCCTCCATATGCTATAAATACCATTGGTTAATAAAGAAACTGCCTTGGCCTGTGATAGGGCAAAAGAATAGAGGTAGGCAGGGAATACTAAACTGAATGCTGGGAGAAGAAAAGCAGAGTTTAGAGAAGCCAGGGAGCCGTTGCCAGAGACAGACATACTGAAACTTTGCTGGTAAGCCACTGCCACGTGGTGATACACAGATTAATAGAAATGGGTTAAATTAATATGTAAGAGCTAGCCAATAAGAAGCTAGACCTAATAGGCCAAGCAGTGGTTTAATTAGTATAGTTTCTGTGTGATTATTTTGGGAGTCTGGGCAGCCAGAAAAAAAACAAGCAGCATTCCTACTACAATTAAGGATTGTCAAAATTAGCAGGCAGGCCCTCTATGCTTTGTGTCTCTCCTTTACTCTCCCCTACCTCAATCTTCCCCCGTATCCACCTCACTAAGCCTCTAATCCTTTGTCTCACCAAAAACTGTCATCTCCTTCCTCGTACCTTGGTCACACCTGGAGACCATAAGGATGGGTTGTTCCAAATGAGCAGAGGAAATGGGCATTTTCCCCCAGAGAAAGGAATGTGTGCTGACATCCCTCTTGTTCTGGCCGTACGAGACAGACATCATTGCCTAGTAGAGGCTGTGGGCAGATGGCAGCCTCAGCAGCCTGGGCTTTTGGTCAGCAGGATGCCATGAGATGCTTTCCCTGACATTTTGCTCAGATGTTCCCAATACACAAAGCTGGCAGCATAGGATCCTGTCAAGTGTTTGCTAGCCTGAAATTACGGCCTCGTCATGATGCCTTGGCCCAGTGAGTGTGTGCCTCCCCTCGATTCCAAGTCCATAGGCAAAGACCAGGGACAGGACAAAAAGGTCACAAACCTGAAAGAGAAGCTGGAACACCAGCACAGGGTAGGGCTCAGGCCAGCAGAAAGATGAGTGGACTGTTGGAGCTCAGTAGGAAAAATATTTGAACTCACAGAGATCCATCTACCTCTGTCTCCCAAGTGCTGGGATTAAGGTACATGCTACCACTCCCTGGCCTCTATGGCTAATTAGTGGCTAGCTCTGCACTCTGATTTCCAGGCAAACTTTATTTGTTAGAGCACAAACAAAACATCACCACAGGCTCAGACAGGAATAAATGAAGCTTCGTGCAGTGGAGGCCAGGTGACAAACTATACGTTAGGCCTTCACAGCTAGCACCTCTTTTGTTTTTGTTTTGTTTTTTTAGACAGAGTCTCATATATGTCAGGCTTGCCTCCAGTTCTCTATGTAGGCAATAAACTTAAACTTCTGATTGATCTGTCTAAGCCTCCTGAGTGCTAGGCTTTCAGGCATCCATCACTGCCATGCCTCGTTACAGGATTCTGGGAATAAAATTCAGAACTTGTTGCACGCCAGGCAGACCCTCTACCCATTGAATATCCCAGTTCCTACTTAAAATTACTAAATATCTATTAATTAACTCTCCATTCATAAGGAGTTTGTAATAACGAGGATGATCTGGCTTGCTGTTACTGGTAGATCACTCTTAGATAGAAATTGGGGTCTAAAGCCAACAGACAAGAGATGCTGAGAGGTCTTCTAGATTACAGGAATGGATGTCTTCAGGGCCCAGGCTCAAGACACCACATATCACACCCAGTATCTGAGAAGAGTTCTGTGGACTGGGGGATGACTTGGAAGGAACAGACAATTCCTCCAGTGAGTGCTACAGTTACAGTGGAGGAGGGGGTAGTCATGAAGGACAGTGAGGATGACCATGCTTTCATCCCAAGGTTGCCGCCCTGACAAGCCGCCTTTCTGGTTCCTATCCAGGGCTGCAAAGAACATGGGAATCATGGGTGAGTGTAGAAGAGGAGGGGAGAGGAAGGGAGGGGAGCAGAGAAAAATATATAGCTCAATAAAAACAATAAAATAAAAATAAACCGAGCATGGTAGCATGTGCTTGAAATCCCAGTACTGAGTAGGCAGACAGGCACACTACTAGAGCTTACTGGTCAACCAGCCTAGCCCACTTGGTAAGTTCTAGGCCAGTGAGAGGTCCTGTATCAAACAGGGTTTAGGAGACCCAAGGTACAAAAGCTAAGGTGGAGCTCACACACACAAACACACACTCACAGAAAGAAAGAAAGAAAGAAAGAAAGAAAGAAAGAAAGAAAGAAAGAAAGAAAGAAAGAGAAAGGAAGGGAGAGAGAGACAGAGAGAAGGGAGGGAGGGAGGGAGGGAGGGAGGGAGGGAGGGAGGGAGGGAAAGGAAAAAGAAGCCACCGATAATCATTATATTCAAAGAGGTAGAAAAAATCTCTCAGTTTCACATAGCCGAAGTAGCCAAAGAAAAAAAAAATTTGAACTTTCTGTAATCTTCATTCTATATCTTCTGCCTCATCCAACACATTATCTTGTGGGTGTTTGCTTACCCACTGTTTATTTTGTGTGTGTGTGTGTGTGTGTGTGTGTGTGTGTGTGTGTGTGTGTGTGTGTGCTCACCCCACTGTTTACCCTATTGTATTTCCTTTTTGCTCTTCTGGAGTTCAGCATTACATTTCCTCCCCTTCACCCCCACAACACACACAGAGCCAAGTTATGAGTGGCTCTCCCCTTGACAGAATGTCATGAGAACTAACGAGATCATGTCTTTAAATGCTTTAATCACATAGAAGACAAACTCAAGCAGAAGTTTGTATTGTTACAGTGATTCTAATGATTATAATTAATACTAGACAACATGATGATAAGAACGTGTTGTCATTATAATGCCTAATTAGAGCTGTTTCATCATTATTTTCTTCCTGGGCCTAATGACCATGATCATCATTATTAATAACGGTTGGAACCACAGAAGAGACAATGGCTGCATGAACAGGCAGTTTGGTGCCAGCTTCCTGTTATACAGGGAGAGCACTCCAATGGCTGCTCATGATGACATTTTAGCTGTGGATGACAAGGCACAAATCTCTAGAATGAGAGAAAGGCAGCTCAATCCACAACCAACTCCCTGGGGCTGCATCTCTCTCCCAGCACACAGTTAATTTCTAGTACAACCCCTCCCTCCAATGTCAACATCATTTGTCTTTATACAAAAGCTCTTTGGTAGGAAAGCCTAGCTCTGCTCTGAAAGCATGGACCAATCACCTACTCTCAGTATCCCCCCTGATATGGGATATCCTTCTGTATATGTCTTGTTCTTATTGGTTAATGAATAAAGTTGCTCTGGCCTGTGGCAGGGAAGAATAGAACTAGACAGGGAAAACTAAACTGAATGCTGGGAGAAAGAAGGTGGAGTCAGGGAAGCGCCATGTAGTCACTGAAGGAAACAGCAGCCCCAGAACCTTACCAAAAAAACCATAAGCCTCATGGTAAAATATAAAATAATAGAAATGGGTTAATTTAAGATATAAGAGCTATCTAGAAATATGCTTAAGCTATTGGCCAAACAATATTGCAATTAATATAGTTTCTGAGTAATTATTTCAGGTTTAGGCTGCCAGGAAATGAATAAGCAGCCTCCACCTACAAATTTGCATGCCAACGTGGGCTGACTACATCCACATCCACATAAAACCCGAGAGAGCTTGGAAAGGAATTCTAGACACACACACACACACAAAACAGAGTTTAGTGCAGCTTCTTGGTAGCCACATTTTTTTTGAGATGAGCTTTCTTTGCTGGTGGCAAGCAGGTGTGCTGCAAGTCCTTTAAGAGAGGTCTTTCTAACTCAGCAGTAGCAGCAAAAAACAAACAAAAACAAAAAACGTGCAGCTTCTTTAAGAAATGGTGGTTTCCTGGTTCATGCTAGTTGAATGAACAACTCTGGCTCTTTCATGAGGCTGAGCACTTAAATGGGGTCTGTGTGTAGCATGACCTGCTGAAAACCTGGAGCTGGGGCGGTGTGCATGGCTCTCAGAGGCAGTGAACATGCTTCTGCCATGTTGGACTGGATGGAGCCAACAGGCAGGGTCATGGAGTTGGTCCTAGCCACATCCACTTAACTTTAAAAGAAATAGCACTCCTGGTCAGAAAATATTACAGATACACATAAAATAAAGACAAATTCAGATGAAAAACAACATCTAAATGGGTCACAGTGTTAAATAAATGTACATAGGCTTGAAAGAGAAAAAAGGGTATAGACAATTATAATGTAAGAGTAAAGACAGTCATAGATTAAAGGAGTAAAGACAAAATAAATATTAAACTTGTAAAAAAAAGTAATAGAGTAAGAAAAATAAGCCATGTAAAGATGGAATATACACAGAGAGTCTAGATTATGTATATTATTGTGTTTTCTTTGAATTTTTTTACTGTAAATGAGCTAAGTACAGAGAGAGACATTTCACTGTACAGGCTGCTAAGCTAAACCAGCATATATACTTTAAAGGTATCTTGACTTCTAAACTTAGGTCTAAGGCTATGTTGCTTTGGAAAAGAGGTCTGCTTTTGTTTCCACATGAGAATCCACCTGTGGATTCCTTCTAGGCTTATGTGGCTTGATTGAACAAGACTCCCCAAAAGGTCTCCATGAACCCTAAAAATTGTTTGCCCAACAAAAAGCAAGAAGCAGTTTGGAGAGATCTACACCCAAATTCTCAAATATTGTTTATAAATGTTTGTTTATATTTAAAGGGAATATGCCATAGAGATGAATACTTTGCATTGTTATAAATCTTGGTTTATAGATAATCATCTATAATAGTCAAGCTTGTAGTCATGTTAGTTAGGTTTTCTAGATGTAGAGAGATGTATTTCAGATGGATAGTTATTCTTCAAACCTTTCAAAGACTAACAGAATATGGCATTTAAATGTTTTAAGAACTTAGGACTTTTCACAACAGTGAGACACACCTTCTCTTGGAAGCACCAATCTATTTCAAGAGGATTATAGACATCAAAGAGGCACCTTAAGAGTTTGTTAGCCATTTGGGAAAAAAAAAACTGCTCTTGCCTGGACTGCTTGATGTTATGCTGTATAAACTGGACATGCAGGATCCACAGAAAAATGACTGCTGAAGCTGCCTAAAGAAGGTGAGACAGTCCTTTGGGTTTCCTGATTCATAAGAGACATTTTCCAGGACAACTGATGAACTTTGCCCATATAAGACAAAAGATATCTTCAAATTTCCTGCTTCATGGAAAAGTCTGCCAGATACTATGGGCCTGTAGGCTAAAGATGGATGCTGCAACATTACAGAAGAACTTTGGGTGACTGTCCAGGCAGTGAGATGTCTCTGTCAATTCTAGAGTTTTAGAAGTTGCTTACAATACACTTCCTGTCTACTTAGATAATATTGTATATATCCTTCTGGGGTCTTTGATGGAGTTAAAGAATAGATAGTTATAATTATAGTTTTCCTTAGTTATGATAAAGTAGATATAAATATTGTAAATATAATTCTTGCTTGATACCTGTTTTTATATGTAATTTTACTATGTTAAAGTTAAAAATATTCCTTTCTACTTTGACAGAAAAGGAGAAGTGATGTGGGATGTCCTTCTGTATATGTGTTGCTCTTATTGGTTAATAAAGCTGCTTTGGCCTGCGGCATGGCAGATTAGAGATAGGAAGAGAAAATTAAACTGGATGCTGGGAAAAATGAAGATGGAGTAATGGAGATGCCATGTAGCAGCTGAAGGAGACAGCTGCCCTGGAATCTTACTGGTAAACCATGAGCCTTGTGGTATAGTACAAAATAACAGAAATGAGTTAATTTAAGATGTAAGAGCTAGTTAGAAATACGTTTAAGCTATTGGTCAAACAGCATTGCAATTAATATAGTTTCTATGTGATTATTTCATGTCTGGGTGGCTGGGCAATGAACGAGCAGTCTCTATCTACACCCCCTGAATCATCGCATATCAGAAAGAAAAAGATAAAACCTCTGTGAGGCTGTGGAGGCCAGCACCATTGCCACTCTACACCCCTGAGAAGGTTTGCCCACATCCAACCTGCAAGAAACTGTGTGAATGAGGAGAGCATGAGACCACAGAAGCCCTTACTCACCCAGCTCATCGCTTCCCTACTGCCAAGTCTTGACCAATGGCACTTCTACTTCTACTCTTCCTCATCAAAGACATTGCCATTGTAGAGGGGTGATTTAAAAGGCTCTTCTTATAAGAAGTTCCTAATTCACAACCCTCACAAGTCAGGTTACAGATAGGAAAATATATAGTAGATAATATTACCATAGTAACATTTAACATTTATTATTAAAGTAACATTGCAAAATATGAAAGTGTAGCTCTGTCATCTCAGCACATGGGAAGTAGAGGTAGAAGGATAAGGGGTTATCCATAGCTAGTTTAAAGTCAGCCTGAGCTACACAGGACTCCAAATTATTAACAACAAATAACAGTAACATATCTTATGATTATAATGCCTACATATACAATATATCATAACAGCATAAATATATAATAGAAACACATATAAATGTCTTATATTTAAAGTTCAGTATATGCCGCATTTTGCATGTATTTTTGCTCATGCTCATTTTTATCAATATTACTATTCTATTTAACTCATGTATATGTCCATGTATATGACTATGCATGGGCACATGGTACATGTGTGTGCATGTGTGAATGTGCACACACATAGATGTGGAGGTCTGAGGTCAGCTTCTGGTACCATCCTTCAGAACATCATCCCCCTGTTTTTTCAAACAGAGTCTCTCACTGGCCTGAAATACACCCAGCAGGCTAGACTGCTAGCCAGCAGGACCCAGGGTTCTGCCTGTCTCCTCTTCCTCAGGACTGCAGCTGTGTGCCATGGAGCTCAGCCTTTTAATGTGGGTGGCGTGTCTATGGCACATGCTTTATATACTAAGCCATCTCCCATGCCTGGCTGCACTTAGCATTATTATCAATCTTATTTTTCCAGATGAAGCCCAGGTAGGGAATTTTCCTAAGGTCATACATCCAGCAAATACAATCTGTTAAACACTCGACACTCTGCCCTCTGTAATAGCAACTACAGAAGATGGCTATTTATCATATAAACTTGGAGATGAACACAGGGCCACGTGACGTTCACTTCAATTTCTGGGCTCCATTCCATCACCATTAACAATGCCCCCACTTCCTGCTCCTGCCCCAATAGGAAAGCGGTAATGTAGCAGATGTTCAATAAATGTTGCTTCTAATTGAACTGCACTGAGACTGAGCAGCAAGAGGCAGAGTGCACAACGATAAAAACAGGGTCAGACCTTTGTCTTAAAAGTATCGTCTGCCTGCCTCATACTGTTTCCCCCATTCTGGTGAAAAGTAAGAGAAATGTGGCTGAGACTACATTGCACCAGGTACCCAGCAGGATGAAGACATCCCAAACATGTTCTTATCTGGATTAATACAAAGCTTGCTACAGAAATGTATACAAGATGCCAGCCTCACCAAGTCTCATTGCTCTGCCCTTCTCAGAAGAAAAATTTACACAAGACATTCCTCCAAATAGGTTTTTGTTCTGTTTTGTTTCTTGAGACAAAAATCTTAGGTAGATCAGGCTGGCTTTGAACCCCTGATCATCCTGTTTCTGCCTCCCAAGTCCTGAATTACAGGTATATGCCACTATACCCAGTTTTATATTGTACCCAGAATCAAACCCAGGGCTTCTTACATACTAGGCAAGCACTCTGTGAACCAAGTTACATCCTCTGCCTTAAGTTTGAACTTCTGATTTTCCTGCCTCCACAGTGCTGGCATTATAGGGATGTGCCAGCATGCGAGTTTATGAGGTGCTGGGAGCCCACCCCAGGTTTTTAAGCACCCTGGGCAAGCATTCCAGCTACCTCCTAGCCCCTCTAATGAGCTCTTTAAAGAATTAACCTCTGTAGGAACTTCCTATTGTTATGTAACAGATTTACCACAGGCTCTAGTAGCTTTAAGTGACAGCATTCCCTGATGGGTTCAGTGCCCACGAGCCAGGCACAGCCAGCTGTGCTTTCTGACCAGTCTCACAAAGCAGGAGTGGAATATTAGGCTGGGGCTATGCAGAGCATGGCACCAGCAGAAACTGCCACCAGGTGTTTCTGTAGGGTTAACAAAAGCTATTCCCTTGGAGCTATCAGGCTCAGGCCAACTTGCTTCTTCAAAGCAAGAATAATAATAATAATAATAACAAGAAGACGAAGAAGAAGGAGAAGAAGGAAAAAGAAGAAGAAGAAGAAGAAGAAGAAGAAGAAGAAGAAGAAGAAGAAGAAGAAGAAGAAGAAGAAGAAGAAGAAGAAGAAGAATGGGGGCCCCTGTTACAGGAGCAAATCTGCATCCAGAGAGCACCGGTGAGACCTCCGGTTCTTATAACCCCAGAACAAAGAACTGGACCAGGACACATGGACAGTGATTGACATGGATTGTGATTGTTGCAGAAGAGAAAGGAACTCTTGAGAATGGAAGTAGACTAAAGAGCCCCGAAGGCCCAAGGCTCAGTTATCAGGACTGTCTAGAGGTTGCATACACAGAAAAGCCCCGACCAGTTGTCAGGACTGTCTAGAGGTCGCCGTACATGTCACGATCTCCCTCACTTCATTTGCATATCACCCACCTTCCTCGGGCATGCTCTGTGCCTTCCACATGGGCCTGCTGGAAAGGGGTTTCCAGGCATTCAGCAAGCTGACTTTTTCATATGAGTGTTGATACGTGTCTCTCCATGATCTGCTGAGGAATCTGAACTCTGGGAAATCATTAGAGGCAGACAGACAGGGCAAAGAGGCCCTACGCTGCTTACTGTAATTTTCACTTACACATTTAAGATGGCCAACTTCTGGATTCTTCTCCCTCGGTAAAAGACAGGCTTGATGTGGAATTCCCTCTCCACCCCAGGGAAATGTTTGGTGGGACTTTCAAATCTACCACAGGGGGGCTCCTGGGAGAGAATCAAATCAGCTTCCCTGTCTTTGTCTGGATTATCCAATCCCCTGCAGTAACTCAAGCTGGTTAGTTCTGAGGAAGAAAGACAGTTCATCATATCCCCAGATGTAACCCCCTCACCTCACCCCAGTGTTTGGTCACATTCAAAAAGCAGTGCTTTGGGTCTCCTCCTCACCTCAGGAAATTTGTCTCTGTGTTCTCTCTCTCTCTCTCTCTCTCTCTCTCTCTCTCTCTCTCTCTCTCTCTCTCTCTCTCTCTTTCTCATGCTATCACTTTCGATAAATTTGGTTGACTGCTGAGACCTTTCATTTCCTGCCTTTTTATTCTTTATATCAACAAAGAAAATAAGTTTCTGCAACCCTAGACATCATGCCAAGGGTTCCACAACCGCCCCCCTGTTGTTTGGAGTCTGCCTCTGAAGAAGGCTGTGTCCTCTTTGGAAGGACAGTTCCAACCAGGCCAAATTCACCCACAAAATCGCCCTGTAATCAACTCAAGGTTAACAGGAGAGTGGTTACAACTACAAAACCTTTCCTTTTGCCTTACGATGAAGATGCTAGTAGAACCCTGTAGAAGTGACCCACATTCCCCGCCTTTATGGCGAGGAAGAGAACTATAGATTGATCAGTACCAGGGAGGAGATCACAGGCCATGCTGAGATTTTTCTACCCTCCTTCGCCTTGCCTCTGCCTTCCCACCGAACCTCTTCTGTTGCCTCAAAATAAGAGAGCTCACACTGAAGTCTGGGTCAGGCTAACATAACCTCATCTCTTTCAGGAAACTCAATTTTCAAGTTTAGGTACCTTCCTAATTACTGATCTCATCTCTCGGACACTAACTCTGCCCTATTCTGGCCATCAAAGCACAAAAGGGTTTACTTGGAGTCTGTATTTTCCTCTTCCTGGAAGACATTCCCGTTACTCTCGGGTAATGATTCAGGTGAGACTTCTGAATTCCCTTCCCCTCCCTCCTGTTGTTTGTAACACAATGACAATAATAACAACGGCAGCCCTGGTGGTGACAATGTCAGACAGTTCTGACAAAAGGGAGGCGCTCTCCCCTGCCTCCCACAGAGGCTCCCACAATCGCACATCTGTCAGGGACTGATGGAAAAACAAAACAAATTAAGTTTAATGTCAGGTTGCATCGCTTTCTGTTTGGGAACTCTCTCTACTTCTTTGTCGCAGGATCTGTAACTATGACAGACAGCCACAGACCCCTGATTATCATATTCCCATCATCAATTCTGGTGAAAGGATCCTTCCCTCTCCAGGATTTGAGATTCCGGTCAGAGTCTCAATTCCATCTGGCTAGTCATTCTCATTATTATGCAAATGTCAGCTTTACCTGAAGGCAAGTGCTTTCTTCTTAATATTTAAATTCCATCTCCTTTCCGTTGATCTCTAAACAACAGTCCATCTTTGAACTTTCTTTAGAGAACTTTTTTAGGGATGCAATGTCCCCTAAGATTGTTTCCCTTTTTAAAAATAGATAGATCCAGATGGTGTGGAAAGATGTGTCAGGGAGGGCAAGCAGCCCTTCCTCTGATTCTAGAAAAGGAGATCTCGGGCTGATGGAGGGTCCTCGGCTGCTAGGGAAAGGCAGGTGAGAAGTCACCCACTGCCAGAGATGAGACAAAGGGGACAGGCAAGGAAATCCCTGTTCTGAGGAGGTAACAAGCAGCAAGAGGGGCCAGCAGCCAACTCAAACAGTCCATGAAGGGATGGCAGCAAGAGGGCCCAACGCTAGGAAGTAATGCCAACAGGTTGGGTAAGCTCAGAGAGTGCACTGGAAACTGGAGGTGGACTATGGATTCCAAGTTCCCTGGTCATTGTTCGTCCAGGGTCGAGAGTGTGACGCTATGTCAAGGCCCTAGAAGCTAAAGGTGGAGCTTGATATAATGGAGTGGCCAAGCGATGCCAGCCTTGTGCCCACTCACCATTTCTTTTTCTCCTCATCTCCTTTCTCACAGACTCTCTACCCTCAACAGCAATGCCACCCAGGTGGGCCCCTTGATGGCTCTCATGTGGACCTCTGACCAAAACTAAGTAGATCAGAAATTCCGTCAGACAACTTGGAATTAGGAGTGGATCTCCCTCCGTTTATCCCATCCCCATCTGCTCCCTCCTTGCTCACCTCTGCCTTCTCTGAGCTAGGGGAGCACACAGTGTGTATGGCTCCCTGTGAGAGCCAGGAGAGCGCTCAGGGCTTGACTCCTGGGGAAGACAGTTGATAGCTGTTGGCCATAAATCCCCGTTAGGAGCTCAAGGACTAAGTTCCCAAGGTTTCCTTTCAGTGTTAGGGGCAGGAGTCAAACTATAACTCCCCGAGTAATGAGGAGAAAGTGGTTATGAAAGATGATAATCTCTACAGGCAACTTGATTGGCTGGAGAGATGCTTGGGAAACAGAGTCTGTGCTGTTGCATCAGTGAGGGGGTTTCCAGAGACGCCTGGCATCTCAGACTGCAACTGAGGAGGGAGTCCTTCTTCTGCCACAACAAGAAGAGCGATGGCGCCATCGGGCAGCCTGGGAGCACAGCTGGAACACAAGGGGCAGGAAGTGGAGGCCTGCTGGCGTTGGCTCGTCCCCTTGGACTCCTCCCTGACCTGCGTGTCTCTGCTCCACCATGTTTTTGGTTCCAGAGTGGATCCAGCTGCAGGCCGAACTTCTGAAGCCATGGGCCAAATTAAACTTTCCTCCTAAATTGTTTCTCTTGGAAAACAGGCAATGAAACAGGAAGTGAGGCGAATGAAGAATGATCCCCTTCTCTGAAGGGCTGTGATGGACAGTTACCAACTCATGCTTTACATGTTACACACCCAGCGAGAGGGAGGGATGGCAACCATGGAAGGTAGCTTGAGCAGGCTGGTTTCAGCTTTTCTAGGCTGGAGTCAAAACTTCAAGTTTGTGAAATAAATAGGATTTAAATGGATAAACGGAAACACTAGATGTTGGAAAGAAAACAGCATCAACGAAAACAGCCACCCATGGTTGCATACTGGAAAAGGAAGGATGTGGAACCAGGAGAGAGAAAACTAAAGGACTCAAGCAGAGTCAATAGAGCTATAGATACGAAGTCTGAATCCCACTTGTCTCTGGCAGAGAGCAACGGGCAGAAGAATCACCAGCAACAGCAAGAGCCCACCAGCCTGCCGCCTGCCACTACTCCCTCTGCTCCAGCGGGGCCAGTCCAGGCCCTGTAGACTCTGCCCACTTGGAGCACCCCACCCTGAAACTGACTACTACAGTCTCAAGCTAATACAGAATCAAATATCAGTCTCAGAGTGTGGGAAAGAAACTTCAAACAGCCACTTTGGGTTGAGCTTTGTTTTAGGTATAGTTTGAGGGAGCAACACACATTCTGGATTCAGATTACAAAGAGTTTGGCCACCAACTCTGTCCATGGGAGCATCATCTAACCTCCCCGGGTCTGTTTCGTCATTCCATCTCCAAGATAAGAGTGAGGACATCGTGGAGGCCGCGTACAGTGGCGGGTCAGGCTGGAAATAATGACTGTAAAGTGTCTACACGACACCCGACAAGAGACAGTGGATCTGTCTGTTGGTTGCCACTCTTGCCCTCAACACCTGCCCTGCTGAAGGGCAAGTCATAAAATTGCCAGCTGGGCATCAAAGGAAGATGGGAACAATGGCCAGCTGCTCTGCCTGACTCTCCATTGTGTACTAGGAAACTCCAGTGTGTACTGTGAACAGAGGCTTCACACATATATACACACACTCACACACATACACACACTCTCATACACTCTCTCACATACACATATACATACACATACACACACTCTCACACACACATACATAAACACACACATACACACTCTCACATACACACACACATATACATACACATATACACACTCTCACACACACATACATACACACACATACACACTCTCACACATACACACACTCTCATACACTCTCTCACATACACACACATATACATACACATACACACACTCTCACACACACATACATACACACACACATACACACTCTCACACATACACACACTCTCATACACTCTCTCACATACACACACATATACATACACATACACACACTCTCACACACACATACACACATATACACACTCTCACACACACACACACATACACACTCTCACACATACCCCATACCCTTTTCCCACATCTCCTCACTTATCGAGATACAGAACCAGAGGCTCTCCTGGAGTACAGGGACTGTCTCTGAAAGGACACAGACGGAGTGGTCTTTCCTCTCTGGAGTGGCGGATCAGTCCATTCCGCTGTCTATTCTGTTCTTCACCTCCACAAGGTGCCATTGTCTCTATCTGCTGTTAAAACTTCCATTTCCAGATGTTTCTCTTATGGCTTAGTTGTGCCTTTGTACAATGGCCTGCAGATAAACCTGAGCAGAAAGCTTGCCCAATAATCTAGAGCTTATTCAAATGCCTTCACACTGAGAAAAAAATTATAAAGGAATTAATACAGATGGATCATGATGGTGTATTTGAGACACGGATAATAAGAATGATTAGCATTTATTATTTACTGAAAGCTAAAGATTTATACAATTTATCCTAGCAACCCCTTACGATAACACCGGTGAATATAAAGAATCCCATGATGGCAAGAATAGGTAGGGAAACTGAGGCTCAGAGAGGTCAGATACTGCGCTGGTTAGCACTCTGTGAGTGGTGGAGCCTGCCTCTGATGGCCACTGTCTTAGTTTAGCATCACTGAACCTACAGAAGCCAAGGTTTATTTTAGCTCAGGGCCTCAAAAGATTGACTCCATCATGGTGAAGAAGGCATGGGGGAGTTCAGGTGGTGGAAGCATTGTGACAGCAACCAGGAAGCAGAGACCTTGACTGGGAGCAGGGGTGGGGACAAGCTCCAAAGCCCCTCCCCCTAGTAACAGGAATAAGCTCCAAAGTCCTTCCCCTTAGTAACAGGCCCTGATTGGATTCTCAGTCCTCAAAACAGTGCCCCAGCTGGGGACCTACTGCTAAGAAAAGAAAAAGAAAGCCAGGAGCGAGTTGAGACATTTCATATCAAGCCCTACCGACCCCTAACCTCTTCCTGCAATTCCCTCTGTGAATGCAGTGACCACTGGCCTGAGCCTGTTCTGGCCTTCCAGAAAAGGCTTAGATACCTGCATAGGATACCTGGTGAGTTTCCTCAACAGCACAGGGCAAGCTGTGCCCTGTCATGGGAGGTTAGGCAGGTCTTGACATACTCTAGGCTGGGGGTCAGCACACTTCCTCACTAGGAGGGCTACTCCAAATGAAAGGGCGCGCAAGGGGAGTCCCAAGAAATGACAGCCAAAGAGATTTCAAGCAAACATCAAAGGGAATTCATGACAAAAGGTGTCTGCTCCCAACTCCTGGCTCCCCAGCAATTCTCCTGCCTCCACCCCAGCACCTAATTTATCTCTACCACCATCTTCTTTTAAATCCTTTTATTGTTTTTTCAATTTTTAACTTTTGTCTTTTAAAGAAAAACATTGTACACATATGCAGTATCTGTATACAATGGGTATGTGTACACGCGCATGAGAGAGAATTATGTGTGTGTTGCATCTGTATGTGTTTGTGTATATGCATGCTCACACGTATAAGTACAGGCATACATGTGCCATGGGATGTGTGCTAAGGTCAAGGGCAGTTGTGGATGTCCACCCTCCCCTTCCCCTTGTTTGAGATAGTCGTGGTGTATTGTCATGACACATGATAGGCTAATAGCCTGTGGGTTTCCAAGAATTTTATCTACACCTCTCACTTCAGCCCAGAAGCCTGGGAATTACAGATGTGTTCTACAGAGCCTGGCCTTACATGGGTTCCAGGAATCTGAACTCAGCTTGTATGACAAGCAATTGGTCTCTTTAATTTCTGTTCTGTATGTGCGCATTCATGCATGCGTGTGTGTGTGTCAGTGTGTGTATATGTGTGAGTGAGTCAGTGTGTGTGTAACTATGGGCATGCGTGCATATATGTGTGTGTTTCAGTATGTGTGAATGTATACGTGTGTATATGAGTTTGTGAATGTGTGTGTGTGCCAGCGTGTAAGCGTGGGCATGTATACATGTGTATGTCAGTGTGTGTATTTGCATGAGTGTGTCAATATAAGCAAGTATACACATGTATGTGTGAGTGTGTGTCAGTGTAGGCAGGTATACACATATATGTGAATGTGTGTGTGAGAGTGTGTCAATATGTGCACACACACGCACCCACCAGCCACAGGGTACTGTGGAGGTCTGAAGACAGCTTGTGGGAGCTGGTTCTCTCCTAGTATGTGGGTTCTAGGGAAGGGATTCAGACCATCAGGCTCAGCAGCAAGAGCCTTTATTTCCTAAATTTCCTTGGCCCACTTTCTTCCGTTCCTGAGACAGGTCTCACACTGTAGCTGGGCTGTGTTGTGGGATATTTGCACACTGTGTGAAGATGTAATAAAGAGATGAATGGCCAATAGCTAGGCAAGAGGAAGCTAGGCAAGACTTCCAGAGGCAGAGAGAACCCTGGGAAAAGGAAAGGTTGCATCACCAGCTGTATAGTATAGAGATGAGGTATGGAGTCACGTGGCAGAACATAGATTAATATAAACAGGTTAATTTGTTATAAAAGCTAGTTGGGAAAAGGCCTAAGCTAAGGCCAAACTTTCATAATCAATAGGTCTCTGTGTCATTATTTGTGGGCTGGCAGTCCCGATGAAAAATTACTACTACAGGCTTAGCCTAGATTACTCAGAAGCCCAGGTTGGCATCAAACCCAGGGTAATCCCACCATATAGAGCCTAAAAATGCTTTAAGGGAGTCCTTCCTGATACCCACATTCCTACATTCCTTAGACACATCACCGGAGATGGAAACTCAACCCCCCACCTTTCTTGGCCTGCAAGGAAAGTGGACCCCAGCAGATACAGCATCTGTCCCATCTGGTGCCCCCCAGTTCCCATCTGGCTTGCCATCTGAGGTCTTATTCGGCCACTCTGACCCTCTCTCCGACCCTCTGGTCCTCAGACTGCAACTTCTTGTTCCAGCATAATCGAAAGCAGCCTTTTCGAAAAGTCAAGCCTATCTACCAACACTGGCTTCCCCTCTCTTCTCCACAGACTCCGGGTCCTGAGGGCTTTTCTCCCTCCAGCCTCCTCCTCCCTGGGGCTGCCAGCCAGGGCATCTGGCAGCGGATGGTCCCTGCCTCTGAGTTCTCCTTCTGAAGCCAGGACTGTCTCTGTAGAAGGCCAGCAGATGGAACCGGCTCCCTTCCCTCATGCCCCACCCAAGAGCCCAGCCTGATTGATCAGACCAGATTCAACATACAAATTTCCTTTGCCTCCTTGCTCCAACTGTCAGGCAATAATAATCTTGGCCATAATAAGGGCTGACATTTAGCAAGTGGAAGACAAGTAGCCAAGAACATGATATGAATTATCTCAAGTGAACGTGAACAGACAACGCGAATTCAGAGAAATTCTTCCAATCCCGTAGAAAAAAAAGAGAATAGTGACAACTCAAGACTGGAGAGCTAGACTTTAGGGGCCAGGCTCTCAAGAGCAGTTAGCACATTGAGTAATTGATATTAGTGTTCCACCACATAGTAGGTCAACTGTCTGTAACCATTTATCATATATTAAAAAAAAACTTAGAAAATGAGACACTAATGTTTCCCAGCACATAAAAACAATGTGTTTTGGGGAAGAAAATGCTAGTTCCTTCAATTGTACATCTATCGAATTATCATCCCATGCCCCCACAGAACAGTATAGATATGAGGTCAGGCACTGGGGAGGTGATTCAGTCACAAGCCTGAGAATCTGAGTTCTGTTCTCCTAGGTTCACGTAAGAAAAAGCTGGGTGTGGAAGCATGCAACTCCAGTGCCATGGAGATGGAGACAGGAGGACCCCTGCCAAGATTGAGAAACTTTGTCTCAAAAAAACAAATCAAAAAAAAAAATGAAAAGCAACTAAGAATTACACACAGTGCTGACCTCTGACCTCCATGTGTGCGTGCACATGAGCACACACACACACTCACACATAACACAAATTATATATATCCATTTTTTTTTTATAGCTAAAACAGTCATTTTTATTTTTTTTTTTTTTGATTTTTTTTATTGATAAAAGTAGGATAAACAAAAGAAAAAAAAAACAAATTTCCACCTCCTCCCACCAGCCTCCCATTTCCCTCCCCCTCCTCCCACTCTTCTCCCCCTCCTCCCACTCTTCTCCCCCTCCTCCCACCCCTCTCCCCTTCCCCCCACTCCTCTCCCCCTCCCTTTCCAGTCCAAAGAGCTGTCAGGGTTCCCTGCCCTGTGGTACGTCCTAGGTCCTCCCCCCTCCATCCATATCTAGGAAGGTGAACATCCAGACTGGCTAGGCTCCCACCAAGCCAGCACATTGCGTAGGATCAAAACCGCATGCCATTGTCCTTGGCGTCTCATCAGCCCTCATTGTTCGCCATGTTCCGAGAGTCCAGTTTTATCCCATGCTTTTTCTGGTAACAGTCCAGCTGGCCTTGGTGAGCTCCCAGTAGATCATCTCCACTGTCTCAGTGGGTGGGTGCACTCCTCGTGGTCCCGACATCTTTGCTCATGTTCTCACTCCTTCTGCTCCTCATTGGGACCTTGGGAGCTCAGTCTAGTGCTCCAGTGTGGGTCTCTGTCTCTATCTCCATCCATTGCCAGATGCAAGTTCTAGGATGATATGCAATATATTCGTCAGTATTGCTCTAGGGTAGGGTCATTTCAGGTTCCCTATCCTCAGCTGCCCAGGGAACTAACTGGGGACCTCAGCTTGGGCACCTGGGAGCCCCTCTAGGGTCAAGTCTCCTGCCCACCCTAAAGTGGGTCCCTTAACTAAGAATTGTGGTTCCGTGCTCCCCTATCCAACCTTCCTTTATCCCGATCCTCCTGTTTCCCCAAGTCCACCCTCCTACCCTTCTACCTTTTCTCTCCCCATCTCCCCTAACCCCCATCCCACCCCACCCCCAAGATCCCACTTTCCCCCCCGGCAATTTTGTCTACTTCCCTTATCCAAGAGGATAACTATATGTTTTTCCTTGGGTTCACCTTCTTACTTAGCTTCTTTAGATTCGCCTATTGTAGACTCCGTGAACCCTATTTATGGCTAGAAACCAATTATGAGTGAGTACATCCCATGTTCGTCTTTTTGGGCCTGGGATACCTCACTCAGGATAGTGTTTTCTATTTCCATCCATTTGCATGCAAAATTCGAGAAGTCATTGTTTTTTACCGCAGCGTAGTACTCTAGTGTGTATATATTCCATACTTTCTTCATCCATTCTTCCATTGAAGGGCATCTAGGTTGTTTCCAGGTTCTGGCTATTACAAATAATACTGCTATGAACATAGTTGAACAAATGCTTTTGACATGTGATAGAGCATCTCTTGGGTAAATTCCCAAGAGTGGTATTGCTGGGTCCTGGGGTAGGTTGATCCCGAATTTCCGGAGAAACCGAAACACTGACTTCCACAGTGGTTGCACAAGATTGCATTCCCACCAGCAATGGATGAGGGTACCCCTTCCTCCACAGCCTCTCCAGCAAAGGCTATCCTTGGTGTTTTTGACTTTAGCCAATCTTACAGGTGTAAGATGATATCTCAAAGTTGTTTTGATTTGCATTTCCCTGATCGCTAAGGAGGTTGAGCATGACCTTAAGTGTCTTTTGGCCATTTGAACTTCTTCTGTTGAGAATTCTCTGTTCAGTTCAGCGCCCCATTTTTTAATTGGGTTAATTAGCCTTTTAAAGTCTAGTTTCTTGAGTTCTCTATATATTTTGGAGATCAGACCTTTGTCTGTTGTGGGGTTGGTGAAGATCTTCTCCCAGTCAGTAGGTTGCCTTTGTGTCTTAGTGACAGTGTCCTTTGCTTTACAGAAGCTTCTCAGTTTTAGTAGGTCCCATTTATTCAATGTTGCCCTTAATGTCTGTGCTTCTGGGGTTATACCTAAGAAGCGATCGCCTGTGCCCATCTGTTGTAGGGTATTGCCCACTTTCTCTTCTATCAGATTCAGTGTTTTCGGGCTGATATTGAGGTCTTTAATCCATTTGGACTTGAGTTTTGTGCACGGTGATAGATATGGGTCTATTTTCATTCTTCTACAGGTTGACATCCAGTTGTGCCAGCACCATTTGTTGAAGATGCTTTCTTTCTTCCAATGTAAACTTTTAGCTCCTTTATCGAAAATGAGGTGTTCATAGGTTTGTGGGATAAAGTCCGGGTCTTCTATACGATTCCATTGGTCGACTTCTCTGTTTTTATGCCAGTACCACCCTGTTTTCATTACTGTAGCTCTGTAATAGAGTTTGAAGTCAGGGATGGTAATGCCTCCAGAAGATCCTTTATTGTATAGGATTGTTTTGGCTATCCTGGGTTTTTTGTTTTTCCATATAAAGTTGATTATTGTCCTCTCCAGATCTGTGAAGAATTTTGATGGGATCTTGATGGGGATTGCATTGAATCTATAAATTGCCTTTGGTAGAATTGCCATTTTTACTATGTTGATCCTCCCAATCCAAGAGCAAGGGATGTCCATCCATTTTTTGGTATCCTCTTCAATTTCTTTCTTCAATGCCTTAAAGTTCTTGTCAAATAGATCTTTCACTTCCTTGGTTAGATTTACCCCAAGATATTTTATGCTGTTTGTGGCTATCGTGAATGGAGAAGCTTCTCTGATTTCCCTCTCTGCTTCCATATCCTTTGAGTATAGGAGGGCGACTGATTTTTTGGAGTTGATCTTGTATCCTGCCACATTACTAAAGCTGTTTATCAGCTGTAAAAGTTCTTTGGTGGAATTTTGGGGGTCGCTTATGTACACTATCATATCATCTGCGAATAACGAAAGTTTAACTTCTTCATTTCCAATTCGAATCCCCTTGATCCCATTATGCTGTCTTATTGCTATTGCTAGAACTTCCAGCACTATATTGAAGAGGTATGGCGAAAGTGGGCAGCCTTGTCGTGTTCCTGAGTTAAGCGGGATGGCTTTGAGTTTCTCTCCATTTAATTTGATGTTAGCTGTCGGCTTGCTGTATATAGCTTTTATTATATTTAGGTATGACCCTTGTATCCCTAATCTCTCCAAGACTTTTAACATAAATGGATGTTGAATTTTGTCAAATGCTTTTTCAGCATCTAATGAAATGATCATATGGTTTTTTTCTTTCAGTTTATTTATATGATGGATTACATTGATAGATTTTCGTATGTTGAACCAGCCCTGCATCTCAGGAATGAAGCCTACTTGATCATAATGGATAATTTTTCGGATGTGTTCTTGGATTCGGTTTGCCAGTATTTTGTTGAGGATTTTTGCGTCGATATTCATGAGTGAGATCGGCCTGTAATTCTCTTTCCTGGTTGAGTCTTTGTGTGGTTTTGGTATCAGAGTAACTGTAGCTTCATAAAAGGAATTTGGTAATGACCCTTCTGTTTCTATATTGTGGAATACATTGAGGAGTATAGGTATTAGGTCTTCTTGGAAGTTCTGGTAGAATTCCGCATTGAAACCATCTGGCCCTGGGCTTTTTTTGGTAGGGAGGTTTTTGATAACAGCTTCTAGTTCTTCGCGACTGACAGGTCTGTTTAGCTTGTTCACCTGGTCCTGATTTAATTTTGGTAAATCGTATTTATCTAAGAAAGTGTCCATTTCTTTTACATTTTCCAGTTTAGTGGCATACAAGCTTTTGTAGTAAGATCTAATGACTCTCTGAATTTCCTCTGTGTTTGTGGTTATGACCCCCCTTTCATTTCTGATCTTATTAATTTGCAAATTTTCTCTCTGCCGTTTGATTAGTTTGGATAGGGGTTTGTCAATCTTGTTGATTTTTTCCAGGAACCAGCTTCTTGATTCATTGATTCTTTGGATTGTTTTTTGTGTTTCTATTTTGTTGATTTCAGCCCTCAGTTTGATTATTTCCAGTCTTCTACTCCTCCTAGGTGAGTCTGCTTCTTTTTTTTCTAGAGCTTTCAGGTGGGCTGTTAAGTCTCCAATATGTGCTTTCTCTGTTTTCTTTAAGTGGGCACTTAGTGCTATGAACTTTCCTCTCAGGACTGCTTTCATAGTGTCCCATAAGTTCGAGTATGTTGTTTCTTTATTTTCATTGAATTCAAGGAAGACTTTAATTTCTTTCTTTATTTCCTCCTTAATCCAGGTATGGTTCAGTAATTGACTGTTCAGTTTCCATGAGTTTGTAGGCTTTCTGGGGGTAGCATTGTTGTTGAATTCTAACTTTAATCCATGGTGGTCTGATAAGACACAGGTGGTTAGTAATATTTTTTTGTAGCTGTGTAAGTTAGCTTTGTTACCAAGTATGTGGTCAATTTTCGAGAAGGTTCCATGAGCTGCAGAGAAAAAGGTATATTCTTTCCTATTTGGGTGGAATGTTCTATAGATGTCTGTTAAGTCCATTTGCTTCATTACCTCCATTAATTCTCTAATTTCTCTGTTAGGTTTCTGTCTGATTGACCTGTCCATTGGTGAAAGAGGAGTGTTGAAGTCTCCTACTATTAGTGTGTGCGGTTTGATGGCTGCCTTGAATTTTAGCAATGTTTCTTTTACATACGTGGGTGCTTTTATATTAGGGGCATAGATATTCAGGATTGAGATTTCTTCCTGATGAATTTTTCCTGTTATGAGTATAAAATGTCCCTCTCCATCTCTTTTGATTGATTTAAGTTTGAAGTCAACTTTGTTAGAAATTAGTATGGCCACACCTGCTTGTTTCTTAGGTCCATTTGCTTGATAAGCCTTTTCCCAGCCCTTTACTCTGAGTAGGTGCCTGTCTTTGTGGTTGAGGTGTGTTTCTTGTAGACAGCAGAATGTTGGATCCTGTTTTCGTATCCAGTCTCTTAGCCTGTGCCTTTTTATAGGTGAGTTGAGTCCATTGACATTAAGTGATATTAATGACCAGTGGTTGTTAACTCCGGTCACTTTTTAAGTAGTAGGGTTTGTGTGTTTCCCTTCTTTGAGTTGCGCTGGTGAAGGGTCTCTAGATGTCTGAGTTATTGAGGTCTCTGTTGGACTCCTTGGTTAGTGATTTTCCTTCTATTATTTTCTGTAAGGCTGGATTTGTGGCTACGTATTGCTTAAATTTGTTTTTATCCTGGAAAATTTTGTTTTCTCCATTTATGGTGAACGAAAGCTTGGCTGGATATAGTAGTCTGGGCTTGCATCCATGGTCTCTTAGTTTTTGCAGTACATCTATCCAGGACCTTCTGGCTTTCATGGTTTCCATAGAGAAGTCAGGTGTAAGTCTAATAGGTTTACCTTTATAAGTAAGTTGGCCTTTTTCCTTTGCGGCTCTTAATATTCTTTCTTTATTCTGTATATTTTGTGTTTTGATTATTATATGGCGAGGGGATGTTTTTTTTTGATCCAGCCTATTTGGGGTTCTGTATGCCTCTTGAACCTTCATAGGTACATCCTTCTTCAGGTTGGGAAAGTTTTCTTCTATAATTTTGTTAAGTATATTTTCTGGACCGTTGAGCTGCACTTCTTCTCCTTCTTCTACTCCAATAATTCTTAGGTTTGGTCTTTTTATTGTGTCCCATATTTCCTGAATGTTTTGTGATGAGAGTTTGTTGGACTTGCTGTTTTCTTTGATCAGTGCGTTTATTTTCTCTATGTTATCCTCAGACTCTGAGATTCTTTCTTCTATCTCTTGTATTCTGCTGGTTATGCTTGTTTCTGTAGTCTCTATTCGTTTACCTAGATTTTCCATGTCCAGCCGGCCCTCTGTTTGTGTTTTCTTCTTTGCCTCCATTTCATTTTTCAAATCATGAACTGTTTCCATTATCTGCTTGATTGTTTTTCCTTGCTTTCCTAGGGTATCATTCACTGATTTACTCAATTCCTCGAACTTTCTGTTATACTTCTCATCCATTTCTATAAGGGCGTTTTTTATATGCTGTTTAAGGGTGTCAATCACTGTCATGAAGTCAGTTTTTTCTCCTTCTTCATGATTAAGGTGTTCATGTCCTCTTGTTGTGAGGTCGCTGGCTTCTGGTGGTTTCGTGTTGTTTTTCAGATTGTTGGGTGAATTCTTGCATTGGCGTCTCCCCATCTCTTCCTTCCAATATTCTCCTATGGATCTTCTTTTACAGGATCAGGTCTTCTTGCCAACTGATGTACCTTCCAAGTGATGTCACTCCCCCGTGATGTTTCTCCTGGAGTCCAGTTCCGATCTCCTTGCTGCTTGGTTAGCTTGCAAACAAAGGCCCACCCTATTGCTGCAGGCAGGTTATGGAGACAAAGGAGCTACCACCTTCCCCTTTGCACTCACCTTCGGGTTCAGTCCCAGCGCCCAGGCAGGCTGAACAGGGAGGCACTCTGCCCCAAGAAGGGAGGGATGGAGGGAGACAGAGGGTAGGGGGATCTGGATGTAAGCTGGATGGGATAGGAAGAGAGAGGAGGAACCGGGCAGTGTAGCCCTGTAGGTTGATCAGGAAGTGTAGGCGGGCTGTTCCCGGGTGCCACAGCACTCACTCACCACAATGATGTCTCACTAGGTGCCCTGATCGAAACTCCGTGCTGCTTGGTTCGCTCGCAGACAAAGGGCCCACCCTGCTTGCTGCAGGCGGGCTATGGGGACAAAGAAGCCCCCGAGCTCCCCTTTACCCTACGCTTGGGGTTAGGACCCAGCGCCCATGCAGGCTGAGCACTAGGCGCTCTGCCACCAGGGAAGGGAGGGGGGAGAGAAACAGAGGGTGGGGGGATCTGGATGTAAGCTGGATGGGATAGGAAGAGAGAGGAGGTACCGGGCAGTGTAGCCCTGTAGGTTGATCAGGAAGTGTAGGCGGGCTGTTCCCGGGTGCCACAGCACTCACTCACCACAATGATGTCTCACTAGGTGCCCTGATCGAAACTCCGTGCTGCTTGGTTCGCTCGCAGACAAAGGGCCCACCCTGCTTGCTGCAGGCGGGCTATGGGGACAAAGAAGCCCCCGAGCTCCCCTTTACCCTATGCTTGGGGTTAGGACCCAGCGCCCAAGCAGGCTGAGCACTAGGCGCTCTGCCACCAGGGAAGGGAGGGGGGAGAGAAACAGAGGGTGGGGGGATCTGGATGTAAGCTGGATGGGATAGGAAGAGAGAGGAGGTACCGGGCAGTGTAGCCCTGTAGGTTGATCAGGAAGTGTAGGCGGGCTGTTCCCGGGTGCCGCAGCACTCACTCACCACAATGATGTCTCACTAGGTGCCCTGATCGAAACTCCGTGCTGCTTGGTTCGCTCGCAGACAAAGGGCCCACCCTGCTTGCTGCAGGCGGGCTATGGGGACAAAGAAGCCCCCGAGCTCCCCTTTACCCTACGCTTGGGGTTAGGACCCAGCGCCCATGCAGGCTGAGCACTAGGCGCTCTGCCACCAGGGAAGGGAGGGGGGAGAGAAACAGAGGGTGGGGGGATCTGGATGTAAGCTGGATGGGATAGGAAGAGAGAGGAGGTACCGGGCAGTGTAGCCCTGTAGGTTGATCAGGAAGTGTAGGCGGGCTGTTCCCGGGTGCCACAGCACTCACTCACCACAATGATGTCTCACTAGGTGCCCTGATCGAAACTCCGTGCTGCTTGGTTCGCTCGCAGACAAAGGGCCCACCCTGCTTGCTGCAGGCAGGCTATGGGGACAAAGAAGCCCCCGAGCTCCCCTTTACCCTATGCTTGGGGTTAGGACCCAGCGCCCAAGCAGGCTGAGCACTAGGCGCTCTGCCACCAGGGAAGGGAGGGGGGAGAGAAACAGAGGGTGGGGGGATCTGGATGTAAGCTGGATGGGATAGGAAGAGAGAGGAGGTACCGGGCAGTGTAGCCCTGTAGGTTGATCAGGAAGTGTAGGCGGGCTGTTCCCGGGTGCCGCAGCACTCACTCACCACAATGATGTCTCACTAGGTGCCCTGATCGAAACTCCGTGCTGCTTGGTTCGCTCGCAGACAAAGGGCCCACCCTGCTTGCTGCAGGCGGGCTATGGGGACAAAGAAGCCCCCGAGCTCCCCTTTACCCTACGCTTGGGGTTAGGACCCAGCGCCCAAGCAGCTATATATCCATTTTTAAAAAGTGCTTAAAGAAACGTTTCCACAACCATTAAGCTGATAAGAAAACAGGAGTCCTAAATCTTGGCCGACTCCAAAATTTTAAATATGCATAATTTGGTCTCATAATGTGAAATACATATTATTAATGTAGAAGAAAGAAA
Organism: Microtus pennsylvanicus; assembly: GCF_037038515.1. NCBI lineage: Eukaryota > Metazoa > Chordata > Mammalia > Rodentia > Cricetidae > Microtus > Microtus pennsylvanicus. The sequence continues at coordinate 10,852,606 of NC_134581.1, read as the reverse complement.
TTGCCCGTGCTTTCTATTCAATCCTCAAAGGAGAAAAATCACATTCAGTTTTGTTTCCTAATCTTAAGACAATTTTTTCATCACTTGGCTAAATGCCTTTTCAGAAGCTAATTTCCCACCTAAGCAGGGCAACCACGAGGTACGTGTCCTGCTGTTACGGTTAGCATCGCCAAACCAGAGTCCGCACTCTTCCAGGTGGCTCCCCATGCCCACCCTGATTCCACACACTCAGTGCAGGTATACTGGTGCCCGAGTACAAACCCAGGACAATGTCATGACCTCAGTATCCGGTGCAGGCTGGTCGTTCACTTCCTGAGTGCAGGCGGGTGATAATTCTGACAACTGCTGAGGGGGACCTTCACCAGAGAAGCAGCTTTGTCCTCCAATACCTGTCTGGAGGAGGCATGGAATTTTAGATGTGATGGGGAAGGAGAACCGAAGTTTGAGGAAAACCTGGCATACTGCCAGCACCCGTCAGGGGACTGGCCTCACCCTCAGGATCTATGCATGTACCTGATATCAAGTAGACGGTGGACTGGTAAGTGCACCTGCGCCAGAAAGCATTGCAGATCTGATACAGTCAGTTTACCCCAGCTGCTCAGAGCTGCTCTCTAAATCTCACTGACTGCTTGAACTCCTCAGACAGTAGAGTCCCCAGTCTAAAGCTGTAGGATCCCTTTGCAGAAGAGGCTGGAATTGAGGTGGTGGACATGACCACACCTTGACCAGGATGGAATGGCTCACCTGTTGACTTCTACTTAAACCTGAACCTTGTGTTAAAATCCCAAAGATAGACTTTGAAGGTCACCGGGCCTCTTAGTTTCTCTTTGCAATGTGGCCACATTGAATAAATCTCTCTCTCTCTCTCTCTCTCTCTCTCTCTCTCTCTCTCTCTCTCTCTCCCTGTTTTTCACCATTACTGTGTTTCTTTAGTGGCTCTGCAGAGGGGGTGGAGCCAACCTTGGCCTCCTAGGCTGCTGGGGTTCCTACTCTGATTCTGACTCCAGCAACAAGAGGGAAGAGGGAATGAATTTCTACATCAGTGGAGATGAGCTGCCTTGACAAGACACATCCAGTCAGACTTCAGAAAGGTTAGCCATGTCTTCCCCCTGCTTCTGTGGCAAATGCTTCCCCGTGAGACACAGGCTAGAGGATCCAGTATTCAAAAAGCAGCAGGTGGATTGGAGACCCAGAGACCAGCAGTGAAGAGCACGCGCTGCTCTCACAAACGCCCAGAGTTCGTTCCTAGCACCGAATCCGGTAGCTCACAACCTCCTGTAATGACAGATTCTTCTTCCCACCAGACACTCACATGCCTGTGCATACATACACAGAGAGACACGAACGTGAATAAGAAACAAATCCTAAAAATGAGAAACTCAGTGTGGTTTTGAATACTAGACACCTGTGACACAGAAGGAACCTCAAGCCCCGGTCAGCACCTCTTAGAGCACTTCCGAAGCTTTGTGAGACCCTGCTGGCTCGCGTGATGACTGGCTCTAAGAGCAAAGGTATTCCAAAGCAAAAGGTCAGAAAGATCTCGTGCTTCCTAAATGTTACCCCGGAAACCACAGTAAGAAAGAAAACTGGGGCTGGAGAGGTGGTTCGATCAGTTGGGTGCTTTGAGGACCTGAGTTTGAGGCCCAGAGGCAACGTAAGAGAAAGCTAGGGAGGCAGAGACCAGAAGATCCCTGGGGCTCACTGCCCAGCTAGGGTAGCTTCCTTGGTGAGGTCCTAGCCAATGGCACCAAGAGTGTCCTCTATCTTCCACACAATGCACACACATGGGTATTCGCATGCACACACCCATACATGTGCAGGCACCGCACATACAAACACATGTGCACACACACTCGCAAGGATGCTTTGTTTTGTTGCTGGTTGTTGGTTTGAGTTTCTTTGAGTCAGGGTCTCATGTAGCCCAAGCTGGTCTTCAACTTGCTATGTAGTCATAGATGATGTTGAACTTCTGATCCTGTTGCCTCTGCCTCCTAAGTACTGAGATGATACACATGCTCCACTATACCTGGCTTTACATTGTAATTTTTAAAAATTATCCATCAGTTAGTAGACTGACTAAATTTAATCCTCTCCACCACCCTGCTTTCCAACTACAGGAACTAATGCCCCCAAGAGACTGAGCTACCTCCTCACACTGGAGGTTGGACCTGGCCTCCCATCAGTGAGTTCCAAGGTTATCCTTTGTATCAAGACCTGGCTTTCAGCATGAATATCAGACTTAGAAGGAAGCAGATCCCAAATTGCAACCTCCCTGAAGTAGAAATGAATCAGTCATTTGTGGAGAAAGTCTGCGCATGGTCTCTAGGCACAACTGTCTCTCAACCCCAGGCCCATATGCCGCTCCCCTTTGCCAGGGCAGCCCACCGGGCCGCTGGGTGTCCTTCTGCTCAGGACGCCCAGCAAAGTAGGTCACACGTAGCATCAGCAGGCTTTGCTCAGCTCAGAAGGTCACCTCAGCCAGCGCTCAGCATTTGTGCGTCTTCTCGAATAATAATGAACATTCAGGTTTTTCAATATGGCACTGCTGAACTGATTCCCTGGGAACAACATTCTCATCACGCCACGGATTGCCAACATATGCTTCTCCTTGTAGAGTCGATGCCAAATGGATATCACATCGGGGAATATGGTTTCATAAGGAATTGAGGACATCAAGCAAGAGCTGGTTAGGAAAACAGACTCAGGAAGAACGCATACAAAAGAGAAGTCCTGAGTGCACTGACAACACAGTTTAAAAGTACAGATTTTAAAAGAGGCTAGGGATAGCTTCTAATCCTAGTGCACAGTGGGTGAAGTTAGACTATCCAGAGCAAGCTGGCTAGCTAAGGCCCAGCTACAGACCAGGTCTCAATATATAAGGTGAGCGGTTGAGGAACACATGACGCTGGGATTAAGGTGTGTGTCACTGCACCTGGTTTGCAAAAACACTTTTAAAAGATAGTTTGGTTCTATTTGCTTAGAAAACTAAAACAAAGCCTGTTTATATCTTCTATTTACAGCATAAGTCAAAATAAATTTTGCATGACTGAAAGAGTAAATATCTTTTAAATATTATAAAACATGTCAAATAATAACATTAAATATGTTTAGCTATACTCAGACATTAAGTTTTCCTATTGTTAAGGGAGGAAATCTAATGCTATAAAAAGTCTTTTTAATACTCAAAATATAAAAATTAAAAGGAAAACAAAGCATGAAATGGACCATATTGTATAAAGATGCCCAATTATCTCATGAAAATAAGATGTTCCATAGATGGATGAGCAGAGAGTGTGATCTGATCGTCTGTGCAAAAGATACTGAGCTCAATAAACATATGCAAAAATGTTCCACCTTGCCGTGATCAAAGGAAAACAAATTAAAACACTCATTAAGCATCATTTTACACGTATTACATTAGCAAAAATCACGATAATTTTCAAGGCTAACCAGATTCTGATTAAGTCTGTGTGCTCGCCTGCTGGTTACAATTTGGTTGTGTTTGTTAGGCGGCTTAACTTTATGTAACGAAGCCATAAAATAATAATTTTCCTAGAATGGAGGATTCCGTCACTGGGAATCATCTATCCTGAAGAAGTAAGCTATAAAGAGAAACATGTCTAAGCGAAGAGATATTGCCGCAAGTAGAGAAAAAAAGTAAGTCACCTTTTACTTAACACGACATTAGATACTTAATAAAATAGCAAGAAACGTGGGGGATGTTGATACTAACAGTCTGCTTTCTTTTCCCAGTAGTCTCTCTCCTGCCTCCATCAAACACACATACACAGAGATCCTATATGGTCTATATACTTGCTTTTGTGCCCATATCATGATTTTTTTGTCACTATGGCTCTATAGTATAACTTGAGAATAAGATATTATACCTCGCCCCACCCTCTTTTGGCGCGTGGCATTGGGAGCTGGATCCCAGTCCTCCGGGCGCCCGGGCGGGCCGCACTTCCTTTGTTTCTGTGGCCTGCCTGCACCAAGGAGGGTAGGCGCTTTGTTTGCGAGCTGCCCAACCAGCACGGAGGTCTGATCTCTCGGCCCCAGGAGAACCAGCGTTGGGGTGAGTTTCTGGCCGCGGCGCCAGCCAAGGACAGGGATCTCGGGGGTCCCTTGGCCTCCTGTCTTTCTTGGGCTCTCTGCAGGACCTCTATTCCCTGGGTACTGCCTCTTTCTTCCTGGCCCACCCAGCTTCCGTCCAGAGCCCTCCCCACTTGCCCCCCCCACCCTCTTTTGGCGCGTGGCATTGGGAGCTGGATCCCAGTCCTCCGGGCGCCCGGGCGGGCCGCACTTCCTTTGTTTCTGTGGCCTGCCTGCACCAAGGAGGGTAGGCGCTTTGTTTGCGAGCTGCCCAACCAGCACGGAGGTCTGATCTCTCGGCCCCAGGAGAACCAGCGTTGGGGTGAGTTTCTGGCCGCGGCGCCAGCCAGGGACAGGGATCTCGGGGGTCCCTTGGCCTCCTGTCTTTCTTGGGCTCTCTGCAGGACCTCTATTCCCTGGGTACTGCCTCTTTCTTTTTGGCCCACCCAGCTTCCGTCCAGAGCCCTCCCCACTTGCCCCCCCCCCCCCCCCCCCCCCCCGCCCTCTTTTGGCGCGTGGCATTGGGAGCTGGATCCCAGTCCTCCGGGCGCCCGGGCGGGCCGCACTTCCTTTGTTTCTGCGGCCTGCCTGCACCAAGGAGGGTAGGCGCTTTGTTTGCTAGCTGCCCAACCAGCACGGAGGCCTGATCTCTCGGCCCCAGGAGAACCAGCGTTGGGGTGAGTTTCTGGCCGCGGCGCCAGCCAGGGACAGGGATCTCGGGGGTCCCTTGGCCTCCTGTCTTTCTTGGGCTCTCTGCAGGACCTCTATTCCCTGGGTACTGCCTCTTTCTTCCTGGCCCACCCAGCTTCCGTCCAGAGCCCTCCCCACTTGCCCCCCCCCCTCTTTTGGCACGTGGCATTGGGAGCTGGATCCCAGTCCTCCGGGCGCCCGGGCGGGCCGCACTTCCTTTGTTTCTGTGGCCTGACTGCACCAAGGAGGGTAGGCGCTTTGTTTGCGAGCTGCCCAACCAGCACGGAGGCCTGATCTCTCGGCCCCAGGAGAACCAGCATTGGGGAGAATCAGCATTGGGACGAGCCAGGGTTGGGCACGGAGACCTGATCCCTTGGTGCCAGGAGAGCCAACATTGGGGAGGCCGCGTTGGGTAGGCAAGGAGACCTGATCTGGTAAAAGAAGATCCATAAGGGAGTATTTGGAAGAAGAGATGGGCAGACGACAAGGCAAGAATTCGCCCAACAAACTGAAAAGCAACATGAAGCCACCAGAAACCAGCGACCTCACAACGGAAGGACATGAACACCTTAATCAAGAAGGAGAAAAGATCGACTTCATGAAAGTTATTGACGCCTTTAAACAGCATGTAAAAAACGCCCTTATAGAAATGGATGAGAAATATGACAGAAAGTTTGAAGAATTGAATAAATCAGTGAATGATACCCTAGAAAACCAAGGAAAAACAATCAAACAGATAATGGAAACAGTTCAAGACTTGAAAACTGAAATAGAGGCAAAGAAGAAAACACAAACAGAGGGCCGGCTGGACATGGAAAATCTAGGTAAACGAATAGAGACTACAGAAACAAGCATAACCAGCAGAATACAAGAGATAGAAGAAAGACTCTCAGATTCTGAAGATACCATAGAGAAAATAAACACTATGATCAAAGAAAACAGCAAGTCCAACAAACTCTCATCACAAAACATTCAGGAAATATGGGACACAATAAAAAGACCAAACCTAAGAATAATAGGAGTAGAAGAAGGAGAAGAAGTGCAGCTCAATGGTCCAGAAAATATATTTAATAAAATTATAGAAGAAAACTTTCCCAACCTAAAGAAAGATATACCTATGAAGGTGCAAGAAGCATACAGAACACCAAATAGGCTGGATCAAAAAAAAACATCCCCTCGACATATAATTATCAAAACACAAAGCATTCAGAATAAGGAAAAAATATTAAGAGCGGCAAAGGAAAAAGGCCAAATTACTTACAAAGGTAAACCTATCAGACTTACACCTGACTTTTCCATGGAAACCATGAAAGCCAGAAGGTCCTGGATAGATGTACTGCAGAAACTGAGAGACCATGGATGCAAGCCCAGATTACTATACCCAGCCAAGCTTTCGTTCACTATAAATGGAGAAAATAAAATTTTCCAGGATAAAAACAAATTCAAACAATATGCAGCCACAAATCCAGCCTTACAGAAAGTAATAGAAGGAAAATCACTAACCAAGGAGTCCAATAATGACCACAATAACTCAAGCATCTAGAGACCCTTCATCAACACAAACCAAAGAAGGGATACACACAAACTCTACGACTAAAAAAAATGACCGGAGTTAACAACCACTGGTCATTAATATCACTTAATGTCAATGGTCTCAACTCACCTATAAAAAGGCACAGGCTAAGAGATTGGATAAGAAAACAGGATCCAACATTCTGCTGTTTACAAGAAACACACCTCAACCACAAAGACAGGCACCTACTCAGAGTAAAGGGTTGGGAAAAGGCCTATCAAGCAAATGGACCTAAGAAACAAGCAGGTGTGGCCATACTAATCTCTAACAAAGTTGACTTCAAACTTAAATCAATCAGAAGAGATGGAGAGGGGCATTTTATATTCATAACAGGAACAGTTCATCAGGATGAAGTCTCAATCCTGAACATCTATGCCCCTAATATAAAAGCACCCACGTACATAAAAGAAACATTGCTAAAATTCAAGGCAGCCATCAAACCGCACACACTAATAGTAGGAGACTTCAACACTCCTCTCTCACCAATGGACAGGTCAATCAGACAGAAACCTAGCAGAGAAATAAGACAATTAATGGAGGTAATGAAACAAATGGACTTAACAGACATCTATAGAACATTCCACCCAAATAGGAAAGAATACACCTTCTTCTCTGCAGCTCATGGAACCTTCTCGAAAATCGACCACATAGTCGGTAACAAAGCAAACATCCACAGTTACAAAAAAGTATTACTAACCACCTGTGTCTTATCAGATCACCATGGATTAAAGTTAGAATTCAACAACAAGGCTACCCCCGGAAAGCCCACAAAGTCATGGAAACTGAACAGCCAACTACTGAACCATACCTGGATTAAGGAAGAAATAAAGAAAGAAATTAAAGTCTTCCTGGAATTCAATGAAAATAAAGAAACAACATACTCAAATTTATGGGACACTATGAAGGCAGTCCTAAGAGGAAAGTTCATAGCACTTAGTGCCCACTTAAAGAAAACAGAGAAAGCTCACATTGGAGACTTAACAGCCCACCTGAAAGCTCTAGAAAAAAAAGAAGCAGACTCACCTAGGAGGAGTAGGAGACTGGAAATAATCAAACTGAGGGCTGAAATCAATAAAATAGAAACACAGAGAACAATCCAAAGAGTCAATGAAACAAAAAGCTGGTTCCTGGAGAAAATCAATAAGATTGACAAACCCCTATCCAAACTAATCAAACGTCAGAGAGAGAATTTGCAAATTAATAAGATCAGAAATGAAAAGGGGGACATAACCACAGACACAGAGGAAATTCAGAGAATCATTAGATCTTACTACAAAAGCCTATATGCCACAAAACTGGAAAATGTAAAGGAAATGGATACTTTCTTAGATAAATATCATTTACCAAAGTTAAATCAGGACCAGGTGAACAATCTAAATAGACCTGTTAGTCGCGAAGAATTAGAAGAGGTTATCAAAAACCTCCCTACCAAAAAAAGCCCAGGACCAGATGGTTTCAACGCGGAATTCTACCAGAACTTCCAAGAAGACCTAATACCTATACTCCTTAATGTATTTCACAATATAGAAACAGAAGGGTCATTACCAAATTCCTTTTATGAAGCTACAGTTACTCTGATACCAAAACCACACAAAGACTCAACCAGGAAAGAGAATTACAGGCCGATCTCACTCATGAATATCGATGCAAAAATCCTCAACAAAATACTGGCAAACCGAATCCAAGAACACATCCGAAAAATTATCCACTATGATCAAGTAGGCTTCATTCCTGAGATGCAGGGCTGGTTCAACATACGAAAATCTATCAATGTAATACAGCATATAAATAAACTGAAAGAAAAAAACCATATGATCATTTCATTAGATGCTGAAAAAGCATTCGACAAAATTCAACATCCATTTATGTTAAAAGTCTTGGAGAGATTAGGGATACAAGGGTCATACCTAAATATAATAAAAGCTATATACAGCAAGCCGACAGCTAACATCAAATTAAACGGAGAGAAACTCAAAGCCATCCCGCTTAACTCAGGAACACGACAAGGCTGTCCACTTTCACCATACCTCTTCAATATAGTGCTGGAAGTTCTAGCAATAGCAATAAGACAACATAATGGGATCAAGGGGATTCGAATTGGAAAGGAAGAAGTTAAACTTTCGTTATTCGCAGATGATATGATAGTGTACATAAGCGACCCCCAAAACTCTACCAAAGAACTTTTACAGCTGATAAACAGCTTTAGTAATGTGGCAGGATACAAGATCAACTCCAAAAAATCAGTCGCCCTCTTATACACAAAGGATATGGAAGCAGAGAGGGAAATCAGAGAAGCTTCTCCATTCACGATAGCCACAAACAGCATAAAATATCTTGGGGTAAACCTAACCAAGGAAGTGAAAGATCTATTTGACAAGAACTTTAAGGCATTGAAGAAAGAAATTGATGAGGATACCAAAAAATGGATGGACATCCCTTGCTCTTGGATTGGGAGGATCAACATAGTAAAAATGGCAATTCTACCTAAGGCAATTTATAGATTCAATGCAATCCCCATCAAGATCCCATCAAAATTCTTTACAGATCTGGAGAGGACAATAATCAACTTTATATGGAAAAACAAAAAACCCAGGATAGCCAAAACAATCCTATACAATAAAGGATCTTCTGGAGGCATTACCATCCCTGACTTCAAACTCTATTACAGAGCTACAGTAATGAAAACAGGGTGGTACTGGCATAAAAACAGAGAAGTCGACCAATGGAATCGTATAGAAGACCCGGATTTTACCCCACAAACCTATGAACACCTCATTTTCGATAAAGGAGCTAAAAGTATACAATGGAAGAAAGAAAGCATCTTCAACAAATGGTGCTGGCACAACTGGATGTCAACCTGTAGAAGAATGAAAATAGACCCATATCTATCACCGTGCACAAAACTCAAGTCCAAATGGATTAAAGACCTCATTATCAGCACGAAAACGCTGAACCTGATAGAAGAGAAAGTGGGAAATACCCTACAACAGATGGGCACAGGTGATCGCTTCTTAGGTATAACCCCAGAAGCACAGGCATTAAGGGCAACATTGAATAAATGGGACCTACTAAAACTGAGAAGCTTCTGTAAAGCAAAGGACACTGTCACTAAGACACAAAGGGAACCTACTGACTGGGAGAAGATCTTCACCAACCCCGCAACAGACAAAGGTCTGATCTCCAAAATATATAGAGAACTCAAGAAACTAGACTTTAAAATGCTAATTAACCCAATTAAAAAATGGGGCACTGAACTGAACAGAGAATTCTCAACAGAAGAACTTCAAATGGCCAAAAGATATTTAAGGTCGTGCTCAATTTCCTTAGCAATCAGGGAAATGCAAATCAAAACAACTTTGAGATACCATCTTACACCTGTCAGAATGGCTAAAGTCAACAACAACAAGGATAGCCTTTGCTGGAGAGGCTGTGGAGGAAGGGGTACCCTCATCCATTGCTGGTGGGAATGCAATCTTGTGCAACCACTGTGGAAGTCAGTGTTTCGGTTTCTCAGGAAATTTGGGATCAACCTACCCCTGGACCCAGCAATACCACTCTTGGGAATTTACCCAAGAGATGCTCTATCACATGTCAAAAGCATTTGTTCAACTATGTTCATAGCAGCATTGTTTGTAATAGCCAGAACCTGGAAACAACCTAGATGCCCTTCAATGGAAGAATGGATGAAGAAAGTATGGAATATATACACACTAGAGTACTACGCTGCGGTAAAAAACAATGACTTCTCGAATTTTGCATGCAAATGGATGGAAATAGAAAACACTATCCTGAGTGAGGTATCCCAGACCCAAAAAGAAGAACATGGGATGTACTCACTCATAATTGGTTTCTAGCCATAAATAGGGGTCACAGAATCTACAATTGGCGAACCTAAAGAAGCTAAGTAAGAAGGTGAACACAAGGAAAAACATATCGTTATCCTCTTGGATAAGGGAAGTAGACAAAATTGCCGGGGAGAAAAGTGGGATCTTGGGGGTGGGGTGGGAAGGGGGTAAGGGGAGATGGGGTGAGAAAAGGTAGAAGGGAAGGAGGGGGGACTTGGGGAAATAGGAGGATCGGGATAAAGGAAGGTTGGACAGGGGAGCACGGAACCACAATCCTTAGTTAAGGGACCCACTTTAGGGTGGGCAGGAGAATTGACCCTAGAGGGGCTCCCAGGTGCCCAAGCTGAGGTCCCCAGTTAGTTCCTTGGGCAGCTGAGGATAGGGAACCTGAAATGACCCCATCCTAGCGCAATACTGACGAATATCTTGCATATCATCTTAGAACTTTCATCTGGCGAGGGATGGAGATAGAGACAGAGACCCACACTGGAGCACTGGACTGAGCTCCCAAGGTCCCAATGAGGAGCAGAAGGAGGGAGAACATCAGCAAAGAAGTCGGGACCACGAGGGGTGCACCCACCCACTGAGACAGTGGAGCTGATCTACTGGGAGCTCACCAAGGCCAGCTGGACTATTACCAAAAAAAGCATGGGATAAAACTGAACTCTCTGATCATGTCGAACAATGAGGGCTGATGAGACGCCAAGGACAATGGCACGCAGTTTTGATCCGACGCAATCTGCTGGCTTGGTGGGAGCCTAGCCAGTTTGGATGTTCACCTTCCTAGATATGGACGGAGGGGGGAGGACCTAGGACTTACCACAGGGCAGGGAACCCTGACTGCTCTTTGGACTAGAGAGAGAGGGGGAGAGGAGTGGGGGGAAGGGGAGAGGGGTGGGAGGAGGGGGAGAAGAGTGGGAGGAGAGGGAGAAGAGTGGGAGGAGGGGGAGGGAAAGGGGAGGCTGGGAGGAGGTGGAAATTTGTTTTTTTTCTTTATTCTTCTTTTATCAATAAAAAATGTTAAAAAAAAAAAAAAAAAAAAAAAAAAAAAAAAAGATATTATACCTCCAGCATTAATATATGTGTGTATTTCTATGACTCACATATGATAGAAAACATGTAACTTTTATACTCTTGTACATGGGTTGTATCACGTAACATGATAGTCTCCAGTTCTATTCTTGCAAGAGGCAGTGTTTTCTTTATGACTGAAGAAGGCTCTGTCATGTATACCGCACATTGCTTCGTCTGTCTGTGGGCAGACAGGGAGGCTGATTCCACGGCTTCAGCTGCTGGGATTCACGCTGCTCTAAGCGCAAGCCTTCGGGTAAATCTGCTGTATGTTGACTTATATTTCTGTTTTCTTTTTTCCTTTAGGCTTCCATAGCAGCTGGACTAACCGCCACTACTGCCAACAGTGTTGAAGTTTCCTTTTTTGAGTCATCCTCATGAACTTGGGTCACCTTTGAGGTATAAGTTCAGAACTCTTGATAAAGGTTATGAGTAGAGAATAGCATCACCCAGGTGAGGAGAAAGACAAGAAGAGAGACAATGGTCAAACCCTAGGGAGTGCCTTTGCTCAGGGGCAGAGGGAAGAAAGGGGTCAAGAGGGAACAGAAGCCATGACAGTGAGTCCTACTCCTGTCCTCAGTCCTGTCTGCCAGTGTAGCCTCCCTCTCCAAGTTCAAATCACCTGCACCCATATAAAACTGGGTGTGAGGCCGGGCGGTGGTGGCGCACGCCTTTAATCCCAGCACTCGGGAGGCAGAGGCAGGCGGATCTCTGTGAGTTCGAGGCCAGCCTGGTCTACAACAGCTAGTTCCAGGACAGGAACCAAAAGCTACGGAGAAACCCTGTCTCGAAAATAAAAAAAAAAAAACCCTGGGTGTGAGAGTAGGAGAGCCAGCTCAGCATTTATGAATGTGCCGTGGTTTGAAAAAAAATGGTCCCCAAAGAGAGTGTCTCTATTAGGAGGTGTGGCCTTGTTGGGATGAGTGTGGCCTTGATGGAGGAAGTGTGTCACTGTGGAGGTGGGCTTTGAGGTCTCATAAATGCTCAAGTCACACCCGGTGGGAGAGACCATTTTCTGTTGACTGCGAGACAAGACGCAGGACACTCAGTTACTTCTCCAGCACCATGCCTGCCTGCACGCCACCATGATGATACCGGATTAAATATCTGAAAATGTAAGCCACTCCAGTTAAACGTTTTCCTTTTTAAGCGTTGTTGTGGTCATGGTGTCTCTTCACAGCAATAGAAACCCTAAGACAGAGTGCATACTGTTTTTGTAGAGGATCCAAGTTCGGTCCCAGCACCCAGGATGGGTAGCTCACAATCAAGCTGGGACCTTTAAAATCTAACTCCAAGAAATCCAACCCCAGCTTCTATAGGCACTGCAAATACATGCACATACTCAAACCAGGAAGACCTTGTCTCTAGGGAATACGGTGGATGGAGAGCGGTTGAACAGGACATTCAACATCCTCCTCTGGGCTCCGCACAAGCACACACACACAAAGTAGCCTCCCCAGTGGTTCCCAACTGCTGACACCTTGATCCAGGGTCATCTGGACAAGATAAGGGATCATGAATCAACAAATGTTGACTTATGTTGATTTTATGAAGCAAACAGATGTTTGCTGTATAAAAGCAATTTCCACTTCCCCTCCACCTCTTTTCTCTCTCTCTCTCTCTCTCTCTCTCTCTCTCTCTCTCTTTTTTTTTTTTTTTTTTTTTTTGGTTTTTCAAGACAGGGTTTCTCTGTGGTTTTGGAGCCTATCCTGGAACTAGCTCTGTAGACCAGGCTGGTCTCGAACTCACAGAGATCCGCCTGCCTCTGCCTCCCAAGTGCTGGGATTAAAGGCGTGCGCCGCCTCCGGCCCTCCACCTCTTTTCCCACTCCACGGCTCTCTAAAAGTCCTTGTCTTTCCATTTCACTCCCTTGTACATAAAATATCCACACCGAAATTTCCTCCAACCACCGCACAGGCCTGTCCAAACAAACTGTGATGTGAGTTACTGTTCAGGAGACTCTCCAACCGTGAGTCACAACCCAGGATTACAGAGAGGTTATCAGTCCTGACTCCCTTTTTGTTTCATTCCTTCCTGAAACAGGTCCATGGGCTGTCTTTCTGGGCTCCCCACTAGGTAATGGATGGAACTGTCACCACCCAAACTCAATTGCCCTCTCCTTTCCAGGTCACTCCAAATCCCAGTCACAGTGAAACAAATGGGATGCATTTTGCAGGTAGAGTTGGCAGGACGTGCTCCATTTGCTTTTTGGCCCAGTCCTTTAATTGCATTTGGAAGTAAACAGCGCACTATAGGGTGTAGATGAGAGTGCAATTTGGAAAAAGACAGAAGAAGGGAAACTGAAATGGATCCAGTCGGGCGCGAGAGGTACATCAAACAAACTCAAAGGAACTGGAACATGTGAGATTTCCTGAGGACATTTGGAAATCAAACTCATTTCGTAGGTAGGCCCGACCCACACTCTTGGGGCCTGAATTTCGAGATCTTTCATCTTAGGATCACATCTTTTTCGCCAACCATTTAAGCGTCTCCTCTGCCCATTGCTGTGGCTATTTCAGCCTCTCCATGCTTTCTGCTTTCCCAGTTTGAGCCTCTCACTCCTTCAGACTGCAGGAGCTCCTGTTCTGACCTTCTCCCGAACTTGAGTCCAAACCAACAGCAGGGGGTCTTTCCGACTCTACCAGGTGACGTGTTAACAGTATCTACACTAAACAACACTTTGGAAACATTATTTTATTTATTGTTGATACTGTCCCCTTTTTACATATTAGGAAACTAAGTTTCATAGATGTAAACTGCTTGAAGTTGGACAGTATTCAGTCTTTATTGAGAATGATCGTGGTCCAGCCTCAAGCATCTTTTAAAGGCTGCATCTGTTTTGGTTTTTTTGTTTGTTTGTTTGTTTTGTCATCCTTATAGTCCCTGCACATCACAGAAGAAATATGTCTATATTGGGGAAAGAGAAGGTTAAGGCAAGACAAACCCTGTTGGACTGGGAATGTAGCTCAGTTTGCAGAGGGCTTACTGAGCAAGCATGAGATAGTGGGTCCCTTCTTCAGCAGGACCGGAAGTCCAAGAGTACCCTCAGGTAGATAGCAAGTTTTAGCATGAGCTACAAGAAATCCTATCTCAAAAGGAAAAGAAATTATGAAAAGTAGAGTCTCACATGGATTATAGCCATGTTCTTGTTTGTTCTCTGTTGCTTTGTAGACACCATGACCAAAAGCAATTTGGGAAGGAAAGGGTTTATTTCCTCTGATACTTCTAGGTCACAATCCACCTTTCAGGGAAGTCAGGCAAGAACACAAAGAGGTATTCAAACAGAAACCAAACAGGAACGCTACTCATGGCCTCCTCACTGATTTGATTCTCTCAATCAGCTGCCTTTCTTACACAGTCCAGGCCACCTGCCTAGAGAGTCACCACCCACAGTGGACCGGGCCCAATCAAGAAAATGCCTCCCCAGACATATTCACAGGCTAATCTGATGGGGGCAACTCCTCAATTGAGAGCTCCTCTTCCCGGGTGTCAAGATGACAACCAAGCTCAACCACCATAAGGCCCCAACACTCTTTTCCTAAAACAGATCCTCAAATGACATTTTTCTAGGGACCTTTGGACAATGTTAATTTGCTAATAATTCCAGTGTTATTTTAACCAGTGCAGACTGATTAAAAAATTTTCACAGCGTTTTAAACACAGTTTTCTGAATCTTAGCACTGTAGCCTGCACAAGGATTACTTGCCGTTTCTGTGAGCTAACATGGACTGACTGAGAAGCATTAGCCATCACCATGGTAATCGTATGCCTTTTGTTTTCAGCTCTTGGGGAATATGCTCATCAAAGAGATTGGAGCTTTATTGAGGAAACAAAACGTATCGCGTGCCTCTGGATATGAGTGCATCAAATTTAAAGGGATGTTTTCAAATCCTGAAAACAGCTCATTTCTTCTCCCTTCTCAGGAATAAACAGCACGTACTGTCTAGAAGCAGGCTAACCCCTTTCTTTTCTCCTCCTGAAGCTGGGACTAGTAGGGCATCTAGCAAAGATGAAGGTTCTCCGCAGAAGCAAAGGCCCTCTTCAGCCCTCCAGGGCCTCCCTCATTGGCACTAACACCGCAACTGCTGCACGGCTAAGGTCAGTGCCAATTTGTGGCTGTGGACTTCACTCTACGTCAAGTGTTCATCTCCACACGCAGTGGCGGTTGACTGTCTGTGAAGATGACAACTGCCCATTGTTCACTACAGTCTGCGCATCCTCCTACCTGCAATAGGGCCCAGTTCCCCGTTATGAATCTCAGCTGTCCCCATGACTTATCCAATCTATAAAATAGAACAAAAACCTAGACTTGGGGACAGGTCAGATAGTAAGGGGCTTTCTATGCAATCATGAGGATCTGAGATCAATCACCAGAACCCATGTAAAAAGAGTCAGGCAAAGAGACACCTGTTTGCAGTCCCAGCACTAGGGAGGTAGAGACAGGAAGGTCCCTGAAAGCCAATCAGCCTACCCTACTGCCAAGCTCCAGACCAATGAGAGAGTCTGTCTCAAAGGCACCAGGTGCACACTCCTGAGAACGCCACCATGAGGTTCATCCTGACCTCCATAAACATGTATATACGTGAGCACCCACGTTAACATGGACATGTACATGTAAATACAGAAACCGCATGCTCGATAGACTCTAGACTCTAAGCCCAAAACCACCTGACAGCTCCTGTGTTCATTATTTTAGGATCTAGTTGCTATTGAAAAATAGAATGAGGAACCAGACAAAGGGGGAAGCCTAGCTAACTTCTGACTTTCTAGATACCCCACTGAAGTACCTGATACATGTGTACTGCTGTCTTGGGTTCTCTGACACCAACTGAGCTTTCAACTGAATGAAGACACATGGGTGGTCCTAGCCAACACCACGTGGGACAGAATAGTCTCCTGAATAATCCCTGAAAAATCACAAAATAAATAGTTGGTGTTTAAAGTCACTTAGGTGACTGTTACCAGAGGTTGTCCTTCAGCCTGCACATGTGCACGCACACACACACACACACACAGAGAGAGAGAAAGAGAGAGAGAGAGAGAGAGAGAGAGAGAGAGAAGGTGGTTTGCTCAAGCCTTACACTTTTAGCAGCTTTCTACCCTAATAACTCCAAATCTTTGCTGTCACTTAAATAATCATATTGTTGCTCCAACAGACTCCTCTAGCTTCCACATTAATTGAATCGTAAGTGGTCTGTGAGTAGGGGCACCACCAGGACTATTGTGGTTTTTCTGTGCTGGGTGGTGCTGGGCAGACGGCCACAGATAATGTCTTAGAAGAGTCTCCACCTTCTAGGCGCACCCTCTCCAGGGCTACCTAGCTCCATCATTTACAGGAACACTTCCATCACTGTCCAAATGCAGCCGGCCAGACAGGGTGTTTTCTGCATAAGAAATGATCCAGTGATTTCGCCAAGAGTGTTTTATGGTATTAATAAAATTGAGTGTTATGGGAAATGCCTTTTAAGTAGACCAGGTCTGAGGCCAAAGTTCTAGAAAGCTTTTAGTTAAAATGCAAATCCACTGAAAGTCTGAGCTGTGCCAGCGCTGAGGCCCGTATCCAGCTGAATGCACAGGACTCAGCCCCATTTCCCTGGTCCATGTGTCCCTGTGTGCACTCCACCCACGGAATGAAACAGAGCCCAAAGGCTTGGCCGTAGAGGTTAAGGGAAGCGGGAAGGGAGCGTGAAAGAAAACCAAATAGAACCCGTGCCTGCCTGCCATTGAACTCTTTCCAAGAGAGGCCCTAAGGTTAAAAGAAAGAGGAGGGATATTTTTTCTTTGTTCTTTTCTGCACATGTGTACATGTTTGTATATGTGGGGGAGCACTGGGTGGGGTGTGTGTGTGTGTGTGTGTGTGTGTGTGTGTGTGTGTGTGTAGGTCACAGGCTGACATTAGAAATATTCCTCAATGGCTCTCCATTTTGTTTACACAAACAAGGTCTCTTGATGAACGCACTGATTTGGTTAGTCTAGCTAGCCAGCTTGCCCAGGAGATCCCTGTCCCTGACTAGAATTACAGGCAGGCCACCACACTGGTTTTTTATGTGGGCACCAGGGATCCAAATTCTGGCCCTCACATTTGTGAGTCAAGTGCTTTATCCACCGAGCCATCTCTCCAGTCCCTGGAATATTTTTTATACTCAGTTTGAAACTCAGACATCTGTGATTGACTGAGTGACTTGAACAAGTCCCCGTCCCCCCCAAATTCATGTATGCAGAGATCACGGGCTTGCATGGAGAACAGCTATGAAACACAGCTGGGAGGAGGCGGGCGGATGCTGAGGTGGTCATGGAGATGGTGCACAGAAGCCAGGTTGGCTTGCTCACTCTATTGAGACTGGGTCTCATGTGTCTAAGGCTGACTTTGAACTCACGATGCCACCAAGGATGACTTTGAACTTCTGATGCTCCCCCCTCCACCTCCCAGATGCTGGGATTACAGGCCTGTGGCACCCCCGTGCTTGGGAGAGACCCCTGCTGCTCGATGCCCACTAGGCAAGCTCTGCACCAACTGGGCTCCATCCTCAGCCCATTCAAGGCTTCGTCTCCTTTTGTTTTTCACATGAACCTGCCGCCTCGCTGTAGCAACAGTGCCTGAAACAGCAGCGGAAGTCCACAGGACTCCTAAGAGCACCTAAGGTTTCGCCCTTAATTAGAAGATGCTGTCTGCCTTAACACAGTTCCTATGAGTTAGAGATGAGGGTGCATCAGTTCAAGTCAGGAAACAGAAATCATAGTGACGATTTTGACAGAGAAAATTCATCCTAATTTATCAGTGTTATCATGATATAAAATCACTAACAAAGCTCCCGAGGGAGCAGATGAGAGAGTAGCTCTCTCAGCCTGAAGTGACCAATGCTCCTTACTTGTGGGGACAAGGGCTGTCCTGAATTTCAGGACACCTGAATTACAGTATTCTAAACCCCAAAAGTCCCAGGAAAACCAGACGAGCCAGCCACCCTATACAAGTCTAAAGCTGTGAGGATTCTGGTAAGATACTAGAATTAACACATTTCAGAAGTGTAAGGATGAGGGGCTGGAGAGAGGGCTCCGTGGTAAAGAGCATTAGCTACTCTCCCAGGGGTCCTGGGTTCAGTTCCCAGCATCCATGTCAGAATGCTCACAACTTCCTGTAACCAGTTCCAGAGGATCTGACACCCTCATCTTCCTCCTCAGGCACCCACACACATGTGGCATCTACTCTCATAGACGAACACACATATACACACAAAAAAAACATTTTAAGTCTTAAGAGGAACATGTCAGGAATGGGACCAAGATGATGAAGACGGCACCTGGCTGGATGGTGATGTCGTCAAGCAAGTTCCTCCGAGTGAAGGTGGCTGCGTGAGAAATGCTAGGAAAAATCCCAACCCTTGTATGGGCACAGCAGACTCTGCTCCAGCAAGGAAGCTCTGCCAGGGAGCTGCCCACCAGAGCATCCGAAATGTCTTCCTCTTGCGCCCCCTACTGCCAGGCCTCAAAAGGAACCGGCTGATGAGACAATATGGTCAGCAGAGTTAAGTCCCTGCATCTCGGGTCAGAATGCAAGCTGCTAAGCTTGGGGCTGGGACAGGCGCTGTTTAGTAACTGGAACATAGGGTGTGAAGTGCGTGGTGAGGGTGCTGTCTGTAGGAAAGGATTTAATCGGAGAACATACTTTCAGAAATTTTTCCTAGGACTGGAGGGAGAGAGCTTAGTCGGGATCTGTGTTAGATCTCGAAAACTCACATCAAAAAGAAAGCCAGGCATTATGGTTTGTAATCCCAGTGCCGGGAAGGCAGAGACAGGTGGGCCCCTGGGACTGACTAGCCAGTCAGCCTAGCCTGCTTGTGAGTTCCAGGCCAGTGAGAGAACCTGTCTTATATGGTGAACCGCGCCTAGAGAGCAATTCTTGAGGTGTGCTCTGCCCTCCGTATGCGCACAGAGGTGTGCACACCCATACTTACACAAAAGTATCGTTCTAGGCTCCTGCATCTGGTCCATTCAAGCATTCAGGAAGAAGGTAATGCCTGCAGAATGTTGTTCTCCGACCTTCCATTAGCCCCTCCCTGGCTCTGTTACTCCCTCCACAGAACCTCCTAAGCCACTGGCCACCACAATCGCTGCCTATGGACCCTAGGTCATGTCTCCTGACCTTCTCCTGGGAACTATGGCTCCTGCTTTGCAAACTTCTAGACAGCCCAGCTGAAAGGAGCATTAGGCGGCTTTAAAAATTGATACGGCTCATTATTCTTTCATGAGGCACTGCAAATCCAACCTCACAGGCCAAAGGCGTGTGTGTGCACGGCGCCCAAGCGAGACACCACAGCGCTCTGCCCTATTCCTTGTAGATTTGTTCTCTAAAAGGATACAGAGAGGGAGCTGCAAATACCACACACCACCAGAGGTACTCAGACAGCTGTCGTCATGGTGAGTGAGGGACTCCCTCACAGGGAT
This sequence comes from Microtus pennsylvanicus, assembly GCF_037038515.1. Lineage (NCBI taxonomy): Eukaryota > Metazoa > Chordata > Mammalia > Rodentia > Cricetidae > Microtus > Microtus pennsylvanicus. Next base: position 10,832,896 of record NC_134581.1, on the reverse strand, counting down.
CAGGACAGAAGCCAACAGTGCCCGAGCCCCCTCACCTAATGCCCACTATCCTTGCCTTTGCCCTTAGGTCAGCCACGGGAGAAGAGATAAAGATCCGCAGCTAGGATTCCAGGCTCCACATCTGCTGCTGTGGGAGAGAATCTCTCTCCAGGGATTTCTGTTTTTTATTTTCCCAATGCGGAAATGGCTTGGCCATATTTTCTCTTCTTCCTCACCCTGTTTCCCAGTCTTTCCCCTTTCCATCTTCTCTTATTACCTTCCCCTCTGTTCACCTTCCTGCCTGTCCATCTCATTCCTTCCTTCTGGGCCCGGCCTCTCTCAGTCTGTTTAGTTTTCTCCCTTTTTATTTTTTGCTCCAGCTCCTTCTGTACATGAGTGTGTGCACACGTGTGTGTCCTGATGACCTCCTGACCCCTGTGGCTCCAAAGCTTCCTCTTTGTCACACTTCCAAGCCTAATCTCACAAGGTTGAAGAAAAATAACAAGCCTGTCCCCTGGGGAAAGAGAACACTCCAGTTCTGTCTCCTTCTTGCTATTGCTGATGAAAAGGGGGAGCCAGGGCAAAGATGGGTTCAACCCAAGATGCTGAGTCCAACTGTGCTAAACAGTGAGCCACAGACACCCAGTTCAGCCTGGAGCCTTTGTTTAGGATGTCCAGCCATGTGCTCATCTCTAGGTCCTCAGAGAGAACCAGATGGGGGTCAGTCCTTAACCCAGGCGTGCCACACACGCCGTGTGTGGTGAGGACGGCAGGGCACCGTGAGAGGCACAGTGAAAGGCGCAGTGTGAAGTCATCTGAGTCAGCCGTCCTGGAGGCAGTCTGCTGAGCTTTGGCGGGTGGGTGGGTGTGGACTAGCGCACCTGAGGCTGAAGATGCACTGAAGGCAACCACATGGCGATAAACAGAAGGTTGCTGTGCACAGGACATGCACATAAGCTGAGAGGAGCCGCGGCAGCACCCACACCAACACGGGCAATGACGGGGCAGAGCCGGGTGGCTGAGAGCCCATGAATCACATGGGAATGAGAAGGCAGGTTATGGGAGCTGCTGCCACATCTCACCCTTTTAGTGCCTACAGTTCACAGAAAGCGTCCCACGTGTGCCTGCCTGCCACTCGCTGCCTGGAGGAGCCTTCTGACCACTGACACTGGCTTGGCCCTCTGTGCAGAAAGATAATAGTGGCAGGCAATTCACACCCTTGGGAATATACTTAGCCAATGACCAATGAGAGCTTTGTTCTGTTGGTTTTTTTTTCCTTTCAGAAACCTGGTTTGTCACCCTTTGAGTAACACTGCACAGCTGTGTCACTGTCCTTCAGGACTGAGCTCCCGCTGCCCATGGATGGGGTGGCCTGCTCACCCACTTGCTGCCTCGATGGGCTTGGCAGCTCATGGATGAACTTCTTCCCCCAAGGAAACTCCCTGCACTCAATTCTGTGTCTACTACTTCTGTAGACACAAGAGAGCACGTGAAAGCTAAATGCAAGCGTGGAGTTGGGTTCATGCTTCAGGAGGACACACCCACTGCAGAAGTCAGTCTGGGACATCTGGAGGCAGAGTACAAAGGGAAAGAAATACTGAAGTCACTACAGGACCACCAAAGGGGACCCGGGGGTAAAGACAGGCACCTGCCACCAAGCCTGATGACCTGAGTTTGATCCCCATAACCCACATGGTGGAAGGAGAGAATCAACTATCATAAATTGTCTGCCAACCTCCTCCACAGGCAGGCCATGACACACACACACCTACACACACATGCACACATGCTAAACAAATGCTTTGAAATAGCAATAAAATAAGTTATCACAGCATTCTAGGCCGGAGATGAGAGAACCCCTGTGGAGTAAGGACAGCAAGAGAGAGAGAGAGTGATCATCTGGCTCAGAAACACAGTGAAGGACAAGTGTTGGATTGATAGATCACAAGCCCCTCCCTTAAGAAGTCAACTGACTCTCACACCGCAGTGTATTGAAAACTGGGGGGGGGGGGCTAAGGAATGGCATCAAGGAACTCCAAATGAACTGTCTAGCCTGGTAGGAGCCTGGAGGAGGTATGGATGGTGCCTGTGAGGTGGAAGAGAATTAGGGAGAGTGAGCAGGAGATGGAAAAGGGATTCAGACAGGACCAAGGGTCGCTGATGAGGAGCCAGAGAGAGCCGAGATTAGATGGAGTGGGGGTTAGAGAGAGGGATTAGTGATTAAGAGCACTGACTGTTCCCCCAAAGGAACCAGGTTCAATTCCCAGCACCTATGGCTACTCACAAGTGTCTCTAATTCCAGTTCCAGGGATCCAAAGCCCTTATGACCTCTGCAGACAGCAGGCAGGCAAATGGTGTACAGACATATATGCAAGCAAAGCACACACACACACACACACACAATAAAAATGATTTCAAAAACTAGTTGGGATGCATAATAAAAGATAAAAGAACCCTAGAGAGGGCATAAAAAAGGGACCCTCTGCCACTCTTCCTGTGCCCTTCCTGACTTCTTGGGGATACTGATACTATTCTTGGAGGTGATTACAGAGTACACAGGCCAGACCCCCCAAGAGGCCCAAGAGACTCCATCTGGCTAAGAGTTGGGACTGAGCCCTCCCTTCCTCTAAGCTCGCTGCCCATAGGGATGGGCAGGTATTATGGTTCAACTTGACCATCAGCTTCATTGGATCTGGGAATTGCTAAGATACACTGTGGTGGCTTGGATTTAAACAGTCCCCACAGGCTCAGGGGGAGTAGCATTATTTGAAAGGATTAGATCTTGTGGCCTTGTTGGAGTAGGTGTGGCCTTGTTAGAGGAAGTACATCACTGGGGGCGGGCTTTAAAGTTTCAAATGTTCAAACCAAGCCCAGTGTCACAGTCTCCTTCTGCTGCCTGCTAATCCAGGTGTAGATCTCTCTACTACTTCTCTGGCACCATGTCTGCCTGCATGCTGCCATATTTCTTGCCATGACAATAATGGATTAAACCTCTGAACCTGTAAGTCAGGCCCAATTAAGTGTTTCCCTTTATAAGAGTTGCTGTGGCCATGGTGTCTCTTCACAGCAATAGAAACCCTGAGACACCCATCAACGGGAGGGCATTTCCTAGAAAGATAAACTGCAAAGAGATGGTGTACCCTCAGAGCGGGCAGCACCTAGGGTATGAAGAGGTCCAAAGAAAATCAACGCTGCCCACCCACCCACTTGCCCACCTTCACTTCCTGTTGCTGCTGCACTGCAAAAGATCCAAGTTTCTTTAGCCTACTAATGTGGACTAAGGACCAGAAACTCTCCAGAACTCCTCTAAGCCCTCAATACCAGATTGTAACTGTAAAAACACCCAGCCTCATGGGCTGAGCAACTGCCAGAAGGCAACAAACTCAAAGCAAAAGTGATTTTTTTCTTTTTTAATCAATTTTTTAATGCACTGATTTTATGTGGATGGGTGTTTTGCCTACATGGACCTCTACGCACCACAAGCATGCCTGGTGCCTGCAGAATCCTGAAGAGAGTACCAGATCTCTGGGACTGGAGTTAGACAGCTAGGAGTTGCCATGTGGGTGATGGGAACTGAACCTAGGTCTTCTGGAGGAGTAACTAGTTCTCTTAACCGCTGAGCCATCTCTCCAGGCTCTGTAATATACTTCTTGGTTGGCTTGTCCAAAACTTTAAGTACTTAGCCCAGGCCTGTCTCACTGTATCCAGCGTGTTTTGAAGATCTGTTTGAACTGCCTAGCCTTCCTTGGCTAACACTAAGTAGATGTTGGCCTGGTGAAAGGGGATCCCCTATGCAGACACTGCCCATCTCTAGAGCTCACAGAATTTAAGATATAAATATGCTTGACTTAAAATGAGGGCAGAGGCATAGAGGGGCTAGCAGAGAGGAGAACCTATTAAAACATACTTTCTTCAAAAGCGCCATAATGATATCACATACCTTATATGCAAACTTAAAAAAAATTGATGCTAGCCAGGCAGTATTGGTGCAGGCCTTTAATCCCAGCACTCAGGAGGTAGAGGCAGGTGGATCGCTATGAGTTTGAGACCAGCCTGGTCTACAAGAGGTAGTTCCAGGACAGTTAGGATTGTAACACAGAGAAACCCTGTCTTGAAAAAACAAAAACCAAATAAAATAGGGCTAGAGGAACAACTCAGCAGCTAAAAGCACTTGGTGCTGTTGCAGAAAGCCCTTGTTTGGTTCCCAGCACCTACATTATTGGCTCAAAACCACCTATGACTCCAGTTCCAGTGGCTCCAACACTTTCTCCTGGCCTCCAAAGGCACAAAATACACACAAGGTCCACATACATACATGTAGACAAGCATTCATATACAAAATACAAGTTAACTATGCTTTCGAAAAGACAATGAATCACTTAATTCTGTAGCAAACAGGAAAACCTAACGGGGGACATTTTCATTTGGGAATTGGTCAAATCCTACGTGGTCAAGTCATACAGCAAAGTCAGGTCAGAGAAAATGGAGAAAACAGGGTGGGTATGAGCGCTGGTCTTGCTGTGGTGGGGTGGGACCAATGAGCTGTCTAAGAGGGCTAATACCCTCAAAGGTGGGGATGTTGATAGATACATCAAATTTACATAAAAAAGGTTTGGAACCCCAGGCAAACCCAGAAAACTTCCCCACAAAAATGGCCCACACTGGGGCTCTGGACACAATACAGAGGGTTTCAAGGTGATAGTTAGCTGTTAACATTTTCCCGAACCTTGGTGTAGTGGTTTGAGAAAGTCCCCCACAGGCTCAGGTCAATGAACGCTTGGTCCCTGTCTTGTGGCCCTAGGTGGGGAGGTTATGGGAGATTTAGGATGTGGAGTCCTGCTGTGGGAAGTGCATTGCCAGGGGCAGGCTGGGGATGTATAAATTCATCCCATTTCCAGTTTCCTCTCTTTGTTTTTTAGTATGCTGACAAAATGTCACCAGTCAGCTTCTCATAGCAACAGAGATGTGGCTAATACCCTTGGGAACACCTAAACGGAGTCCAGATTAGGCTAGGGGTGGGGGGAGTGACTGGTGACCTGCTACTGTTCTTTCTGTCTATACTGCTTAAAACAGCAGGTCTTTTCCTCCCCTCCGCCCGAGTCCAGATGAGGCAGCCAAGGGAGGCTGCCTAAACTGCTGTACATGTTAAGCTGACCTCACGTGGTCCCCTTCCTTCTGCATTGCCATGCCCCTCTTGGAAGTCACCCCCAGTGCCATGCTGCAGACCGCCACACCTAGCCCTCGATGTGTCTCTTTATCACTGAAAGAGCAAGATGCATAGGAAAAGCCAAAGTCACAAAAGCAGAAACAAGCTACTTAGAAGCAGGGAGAGCTTCATTTGAATCTCAGCCAAGCATCTCCACGCTTGTAACCAGAAGGGGGTGAGCTAGGGTGCCCAGTGCAACACTAAGGGTGTTCTAGGATACAGAAAGGTCATGGGTGCTGAGCTGGTCTCATTTCTCTCCCTCCCTTCTCCTGTAACAAGATTTAACATAGATAGGGACTAAATGATTGGTGATAGAAACACTGTGTGTTCATATATGTGCTTGCTCGTGTGCACATGTGAGCAGGCATATATGTATGTGTGTACTTGTGTATATGGAAACCAGATGTCTACCTCGACTCAGTCCTTAGGAATGCTATCCAGTTTGACCCAATTCTTTCGTTGACCTGGAGTTTGACATTTGGGCCAGCAAGCTCCAGGGTTCTACCTTGTCTCCACCAGGACTGGGATTACTAATGGACACCACCATGTCTGGCTTTTCTCCGTGGGTTCTGGGAATCTGATCCAGGTTCTCTGGCTTGCAAGTCTATCAGTTGACTGACTGAGCCATTTCCCCAGCACCGCTCTGTAAATTCTACCACCGCATTCTGGAGACCATCATTTGTTTTCTTTTAGTTTGCCTAAGAAAAAAGTAATACTGAGGGAAAGAAATAAGTGGCAAGAAGACAGAGACGGCAACAGCTAGAGAGAGCAAGTGTTAGGGAGATGAGCAGAGACAGCAGCCTCCCTACTTGGGCTCCTGGGAATCCTGCAGAAACCTGACCCCCACATTACTATGATTTCTGAGGCACGTGGCAGAATGACCGAAGGTGAACAGTCCCTTCTTTGAGCACTCAGATCAGAAATCACCAGAAGCCATGTTGGGCACCGTCTGTTCCATGGCCTTTCTTTCCTTCTGCTCCTTAAATTCTGGCATGCTTCCCCTCCAGAGCACCTGCTTAGGAGAACCAGCAGGAAGGTGGACTAGGTCCAGACCTGGAGAAGGGACCCCTGAAGTGGCAGCATTTAAATCCCAGTGTCCTTGCAGGTGACATCCACACGGTTTCTTCTTGCTCCCTGCCATGTCTGACAGGCATAAGCTTTGCTGTAACTGTGAAGATCTGTCAGGTAGGGTTTCCATGGCTCCCTTAGGAAAGAGACTCTGCTGTTGCCAGCCTGAGTTTGGACCACATCTGTGTGCTGAAAAGCAAATAGGAAAACTGCCCTGTTCCAATAAAATCAAACTCAGCCAAAGAAGGGTCAGGACAGGTGTCAGCATCAGGAGGATAGCTTTCTCCTGTACTCCACAGGGTAGAGAAGTCCCTCAAGATGGACGGTAGACACTGAGAGTCTCCGGGGACATGCTGGCAGGAATCTGACGAAGACAACTAGAGCAGAAATCAAAAGCCCATGGTCCAGCCCTAGCCCTAGCCCATTGTCCAGCCCCTATGGGGCGATGGACAATTTCTCCTCTTTAAAATAAGTCTCAGTATGCAAGATCCCATCCTGTCTCTTGTGCAGGCTTCATATGAGGCAGGGGAATGAAAATCAGTCTACAGACATTAAGCTCACTCTAAAAATTTTAAGGTAGACTCAAACTAAAATCAGTCAATGAACAGAATGGGTAAATTTGAAAAGTATTTATATAGCTAACTACTATATATAACGTCTTTATGATTTTCTTACATTTAAACTTATTCCATTAGAATACTAAGCTATTCTACCTGTAAGTTTGACCTTTTATTTTTTATTTATTTATTTTTATTTTCCATTCAAATAATTTCTACTTCCTCCCCTCCTCCCCTTCCCCTCCAGCTTCCCCACTCACCCTCCTCCCTCCCTCTCCAGTCTTAAGAGAGGACAGGGTACCCAAGTTTGACCTTTTATGAAAAAAAAATTTGATGTGCTCTCACTTGAAAATATTCTTTTAAATAATGTCCATATACATATCTATTCTGAATTACCTAAAAAAATTTCAACATTATGTGAAAAAAAATTATTATGGCAATGTTAAGTTTTATGTTTTTCTTTCGGTTGCTTATTCAAGATTTATATCTTTTAGTATCTGCTTTTCTTATATTGAAAGTAGATTTTTTTCAGACAATATATACTGGTTATGGGTGCCTCTCCTTCCACTCTTCCTAGTAACGCCCCACATTCCCTCCCATCGGGTCCACCCTTATTCTGTCTCTCATTGGAAAAGAATGGGCTTCTAAAGGATAATAATAAAACAAGATATAATAAGAGTAAGCCAAAAAAACAAATCAGAATACAACAAAACAAACAAACAGAAGGAAAAGAGCCCAAGAAAAAGCACAAGCAATAGATACAGTATCGGGTCCATTCATTATATACGCGGGAATTCCATAAAAACACAAAACTGGAAACCATAACATGTATGCAAAGGATCTTTAGAGTAGAAAAAATAAAAATGAGGGAGGCAGTTGCAGGGAGGAGGCAGAAATCCTTAATAAATAAATAAATTTTAAAAAATAAAATAAAAATGAAAATAAAAGATTAATAAAGGTAAATTTTAAAAAAAAGGAAAGAAGGAAGGAAGGAAGGAAGGAAGGAAGGAAGGAAGGAAGGAAGGAAGGAAGGAAGGCAGGAAGGCAGGAAGGCAGGAAGGAAGGAAGGAAGGAAGGAAGGAAGGAAGGAAGGAAGGAAGGAAGGGTGGGCCCTGACAACATTGTGAGACAGGTGGCTACCCACTGCTTAGCTGTAGTTTGTAACCCCAGTGAAACTCCCTGGGAGAAAACTAAATTGTCATTTACAAGTGTTTATCTTTGGAGATTGCTTCAGGGCTAGGAATGGAGGCCAGTGCCCACTTCAAATCCCAGCTCTAGACCCCCACCTGGTGCAGACTCCGCATGCGCTATGCACGCTGCCTCAGTCTCTGTGAGCTGTCTGTGTCTGCCCGGATGTCCTCCACTGCTCTGTTTCCTCCTCCTCTTCCACATCATTGCCTGAGTCCTAAGGGGAGGATTTATGGAGACAAATGGGATTTGAGTGTTCCACGGTCTCTCTCTGTTTATTGTCTGTCTGTGAATCTCTGCAGGAGGGACCTTCTCTGATGATGGCAGAGCAGGACACTGATCTCTGAGAATAGTGATGTCATTAGGGGTCATGCTATTGCTATCTCTTTTGAGACAAGGTTTCGTGTATCTCAAGATATCCTTAAACTATGCAACTGCAGACAACTTTGAATATCTGATCTTTTTGCCTCCACCTCTGATGTTGGGATTACAGTTGGAAACCACCACATATCATTGTAATCTATGTAATCTACGCACTGCCAGAGATAAAACCCAGGCTTTGTGTATGCTGGGCAAGCACTGTCCCAACTCAGCTACATCTCCAGCCCAGCACATAGAAATATTTAAAGAACAAATTGCATCTATGTATGAAAGTTCATGAGAGAAGTTCACAAGCAGAATAATGAAAGAATCAAGATACAAAATACTATGTATTATCCAGTTCTACAAATATGAATATCAAAATCTTATATGAAAACCAAAACAGAAAAAAATGAATCTAAAGACAACATTTTGGAGTAATGGAAATGTCCTATAGCTCAGTCTAAATAGCAACTATGGGGTATTAATATGTGTTAATGGAGACAGTTTTAGACCTGGCATCCTGGTACCACACGGTACTTAGATAATACCATAGCTTAAGAGTATAAAAGAAGATCTGGGAAGATGGTTTAGAGCACTGGCTCTAAACCTGCCTAATGATACGGCCCTTTAATACAGTTCCTCATGTTGTGGTGACCCCCCCCCAACTATAAAATTATTTTTGTTGTTATTCCATACCTGTAATTTTGCTACTGTTATGAAATGTAATGCAAAAGTCTGTGTTTTGCAATGGCCTTAGGCAACCCCTGTGAAAGGGTTGTTCAAACCACCAAAGGGGTCATGACTCACAGGTTGAGAACCACGGGCTTAGAGGGTAAAATGCTCACTGCATAGGGACTAGCATTTAGATTTGTAGAACACATCTACAGCTAGGTGCTCATGGTGGCTGGCCTGTAATTCTAGCACATGAAGGACAGAGACACAAGCTAAAGGAGCCCCATCAGTCACCTCTGGTGCGACTGAATGGCCCTGGTTTGGTGAATAAGATGGAAAGTAATCAAGGAAGATGCTAGCCTCATGCATCTATGTGCACATGTACATATCATATGTGTGTGCACCTGCTAACGTGTGCATACACACGTGCATACACACTACACAGAGACACATATGCCAAATCAGAAGTATGAGAGACGGCTGGGGAGAAAGATTAGTCAGTAAAGTGCTTGTCTCATAAGCAGAGGACATGGGTTTGATCCCCAGCACTCACGTAAGAAGCCAGGGTTGGTGAGGGTTTCTACTGCTGTGAAGAGACACCACAACCACAGCAACTCTTCTAAAGGAAAACATTTCATTGAGGCTGGCTTACAGTTCAGAGGTTTAGTCCATTATCATCATGGCAAGACATGGCAGCATGCAGGCAGACATGGTGCTAGAAAAGGAGCTGAGAGTTCTACATCTTAATCCACAGGCAGCAGGAAGAGAGCTGTGTCCCACACTGGACAAAGTTTGAGCACATATGAGACCTTAAAGCCCACCCCTACAGTGACACACTTCCTCCCACAAGGACACACCTACTCCAACAAGGCCACTCCCCCCTAGGGCCAAGCATTCAAACACATAAGTCAATTCAAACCACCACAGTGGTGAGCATCTCTAATACCAGCACTGAGAAGGCAGGCAAAACCAGGAGAAATAGCTGAGACTCACTGACTCCAAATAAGTGAGCTCCTCGTTGATGAGGGACCGCATCTCAAGAGGTGAACTGTGTACCTGGGGATGGTACCTTAGGCTGTTTCTCCATATGTATGGTCTCTTCATGTACGGGCACCTACACACATACAAGCATGTACACACATACATGCACACACACACACACACACACACACACACACACACACACACACTCATGCATTTTAAGTATAACAGAGGAAACAGAAGCCAGACTGCTGTGCTGAGTGGACTGATAATTAGAACTTCATTCTATGATGCTTTCTCTCTTTATCAGTGACCTCAATCTTTCTTGAAAATTAAAATGCAAAATATGCAGCTTTTCAAAACAGGACGCAGGGTCAGCGACAATTTAAAGGCAAAGTGTCTACCCATACATTCACACACAGATACAAAAGACGCTGCCTGCCCCTGGCTACTACCAGATGAAAACCTCTAAATTGGCTACCACCAGGCTACAAAGCACTGACGAGTTTCCAATCCGAGTGGAAGGCAAGCCCTGCAGTAAGACTGAAAGTACTGCTTGGCTTGATGGATGGGAGCATGATAAGAATACACTGAGGCGGAAATAATGACTCGCCTCTCCCAGGACCAGCAGGCCCTCCCACTTGTACCCAGGACCAGCACGCCCTCCTGCCTGTACCCAGGACCAGCACGCCCTCCCACTTGTACCCAGGACCAGCATGCTCTCCCGCCTGTACCCAGGACCAGCATGCTCTCCTGCCTGTACCCAGGACCAGCACGCCCTCCCGCCTGTACCCAGGACCAGCACGCCCTCCCGCCTGTACCCAGGACCAGCATGCTCTCCCGCCTGTACCCAGGACCAGCATGCTCTCCTGCCTGTACCCAGGACCAGCAGGCCCTCCCGCCTGTACCCAGGACCAGCACGCCCTCCCGCCTGTACCCAGGACCAGCATGCTCTCCCGCCTGTACCCAGGACAAGCCTTGCATTGCTAACCATGGGGTGCCAGGAGGCCAGTGGCATCTCAAATCCATCCTGACTCATCATGCAGTCAAATAACACACAACCTGTAAAAACCAAATAATTTCTGCAAGAATGACCCAAGGGGGCACTGAGCACAAATATCTCTCTTCCCAAGTAACTAGAAAAGGCTTCTGTGCTAGGGTAGGGTCCCTAAAAGAAAAGTCTGGAAGATTCTGGAAGGAGTGGTGTGTGGAGGGGATGCTTTCCTTCAGGAGGAACACATATAGAATGAAGTGAGCAGAGAGGCCAGGGAAGGAAAACATGGCTATGGTCTCAGCTTCAGGCAAGCTCCGTCTCATTCCATGGAAAGTTCTGGACCAAAAGGACTGGTAAGAGAGCCAGTCAGTAAAGTGCTCATTTTGCAAGCAAGAGGACCAGTTCAATCCCCAGAGCCCATGGTGGCACATTGATTGTATCCCCACTCTGGGGAGCCAGAGACAGGCAGATCTTTGGAAACCCTGGGGCTTACAGGTTGGCTGTCCTAGTCTGCTTAGTATGCTCTGGGCTAGGGAGAGACTCTCTCAAAATAAATAAATAAATAAGAAAGAAAAACAAAAAGCAAGGTGGGTGGTACCTAAGAAATAAAATCTGAGGTAGCCTTCAGTCCTCCTCTTGAACAAACACACACACACACACAAACACACATAAACATACTCAGGTAAAGTAGACTCCCAACCTGACAAAGTGACCCAGCACCAGCCCACAGCTGGGGAACTAGATACCGGTCCAGTCAAGGAGTCTTGGCTGCAAACCAGCAGACTTCCATCTCTGCCTGCATGCACCCCACCCTCCTATCTCCTGCCAGACCTCTTCTCTGAATGCCAGACTCATGGATCCAGATGTCTGACCAACATCTGCGGGAGATGAGCAGTAGGCACTGGGTTTGTCCACCCCGAAGCCTGCTCCCTCCCTCCACCGGGCTCCCCGTCCATGGCTAGTCCTGCTCCTCCAGCTACTCTCAATCACATTCTCTCTTTCCCCCTCCCCTCCCCCTGCCCATTCCACCAACCACTCCTGCTAGATCTACCTCTCAAATGCAAGCCAGAGTTGAACCACTCTCCATTACCCCACATCACCCTTGCCCAAGCCACAGCTGTATTTTACCTGTAATTTCCCAACAGCCTCCTCTTAACTTGATTTAACCTTCCAAGCCCTGAGAACTACTCTTTAAAGCTTGACTGAGAGATGCTGTTGAGGTAACTGAATGATTTCACCCCTCCAGGAAATGTTCTCCAGTGGCCCTTATGACATACAGAGAAAAACTCACTGCGCCCTGTGCCCTGTTGATCCTGAGTGGCCTACAAACTTACCCCTGAACTGCCAGCGACTCTGACCTCTTGCTGTTCTTTGGGCTCTGTGGACATGGTCCATCCCCAGACCCTTCCACTCACTGTTATCCTACAGAGTGACCTTCAATGGTCTCATAAGCCATCCCTGACTGCCTTGGGGTCCCCACCTGAAAATCCATCTTCTCAGTAATGAGTCCTTTGTTCTCAACCCCTCTTCTCTCCCAGAATTCACATCCCCATTTCCTGGACTAATGCACTCAGCTTTAGCACTTCACTTCCAATATCTTATGTTCTTGTTTAAAACCTGTTTCTCCCGGCAGCGTAAGAGCGGGGACTCTTGCTGTTTACTCCCTGCTATTCTAATCCCAGTGTCTGGAAGAGGAGGGCACACAATAAATGCCAGTTTAATGAATAGATGCATACGTGCATGCATGCATGACATGCATATCTAAATATTTAGAGAAACCCACTCGATGGTTTTAGCTGGATATTTTTTATTTTCACTCTCTAAGCGTTTTCTACCTCCTTCATAATCCACTTTTACTACATATATAATTTCCATGTTTGTTCTTGTGATGGTTTTTAACTCCCTGCTTCCAGAGTCCTAACCTCAGAAAATTTTTAGCATTTGACTTGGAAAGTTTGCTCTCACAACACCCCCTAACCTGCCAAAAGACAGAGCAGCCTGCTCTGCCCCAGCTCTGGGGTGTCTAGACCAACAGATAAGGTGACAGACAGGAAAGGAGCCCTGGAGCAGAGGGGCCTCTCCTCTCACAAGACTTTGCAGAAATCCCTCCCGGCAACCACGGGCCTCAGCATGTTGGAAAGAAAATGGTGTCCCTCTCCAGCCAGCTGGATCAAACTGTGGGAAAGGAGCCATGTTCTAAAGAAATCCTGAGAGCTGGAGAAATAGGTGTCAGGAAAGAACTTGCCTCTCATGCATGAGAGCCTGAGTCGGGTCCACGGAACAGCACGATGGCAGGAGGAGAGAGCAGACTGCACAGGTGTCCTCTGACCTTTACCTGTGTGCTGTGGTACAGGTGTCTACACATACATATAATGCACATATGCTCATAATAATAATAAAGAATGAAAAAATATATAGGCACCCAGTCAATCCTCAATTTTAGGTAAACTATAATTCCTAGTAGAAGCATATCCTAAATATCACACTGAAAAAAATTCATTCATTGTTCTTCCAAAGTTCCAATGTAAGTGGGTTGTCCTGAATTTAATTCACTTAGTTGAACAAGTCTAAAGTAGATTAATTCTCCCTTTTGAGCAAACCAAGAAAAGATTTTCTTAATGGCTTAAATGGAAAATATCCCCCAACAGACTCAAGTGTTTGAGTATTTGGTTCCCCAGCTGGTAGTGCTGTTTTGAGAGGAAGTGTGACCTCACTGGAGGAAGTAGGTCACTGGGGTCAGGCCTTGAGTTTTATAGTCTGGCCCTACTCTCAGCCTTCACTCTACTTCCTGGGCCGTGAAAATGTATGTGAGCAACCTCACGCTCCTGCCAAATAGCCCGAGCCTTCAGCTGCCATGGTGGACTATATCCATCCCTTCAGACCAAGCCCCAAAATAAATCTCTCCTATATTAAGCTATTTTTTCAAAGCAATGAAACACAGTAACTAATAAATTCTCCTTCCATACCATTACTTGGGATAACAAGAAGGCTTTGGTATCCCCTTTTCTCACACATGGAAGTGATGGAGTCTCTCAGAAGCCACCATGTTCTGCTCATTTGGACATGGGCACACACTTTTCCTTCTCTCCTAATCTCCAATTCCCAGTTCAAAACTTCACCTTTCCTTTTATAGTTATCACCTCCACACAGAAACCATCCTTGAAGATGCACATTCTCACCTTTCCTTTTATAGTTATCACCTCCACGCAGAAACCATCCTTGAAGATGCACATTCATATCAGACCTAAATCTTGCCCTTCGTATGTACAATCACCACCCTGAGACTGGAAGTGCCCCCGGGCACACCCACATGTCCCACCAAGCATGAAATTCTTGGAACAGGACTATGGCCATTGGCAGAGTCTCAGTATTCTCCCCGGTGTATGGCTTTTACAGAGTGTTTGGTAAGTCAGCTGTCATCCCAGCACTCAGGAGGCTGTGGCGGGAGGACCAGGCACTGGAAGCCAGTGTGGGCTAACAAGTGAGAATAAGGATGACAGCAATGGACAAGCTAACAGAGAGGAGGAAAAGTTCATGGGGCCTCAACCCAAGACCAAGAACCATGGACAACTTGGAAATGCTGAGAGCAGAGAAATGGTCTTCCTTAGACAAGACACTCCTGTCTGATCCAATACAAGAGGTCAACCCTGAGCTCATATACACATACATAACATAATACAGATGGATTGTGTCATTTGTGTACTTAGGAACATATGTATGTATGTGTGTTGTATGTTCGTATATCACAAAAATGAAAGAAAAAGATGTCAGAATATGTGAGTACCTTGGAAGGGTTAGAGGACACAAAGGAGAGAGGGGAAATTGTGCAATTATATTAAAATTTTCAGAAGTTAAAAATCAGTATTCAACTGCAGGAGCAGGGAGAGGATAGATAAGCGAATGCATGTGTGCAGGGGCGGAGGAGGATTCAAATCTTAGGAATCAGAATCAGTAAGGGCGTCCATAGTTCTCTGACCTTGGAAATTTCCCTTACCCTGGACGCAGGAGTGGTCTCTCATCCAGGAAGAACCCACTTAAGAGGGTTGACAAATCCCCACAGCCCGCAGTGCAGAGTCTAACAGAGCACTCGCAGGTAGACGGTAGACTAGAACTTAGTTCAGTCAGGAGACACAGCCTCCAATCCCGCCATGCCCACTTGCCAGCGGCTTTTCCAGGGCCCCCTCAGTAATGCTTCTGAATGGTCTGTGGTCTTTCTTCCGGGTCACACGTTACCACAGTTCACTCCAAACATGTTCTCACGTAATGCCCATTACATTCAGAGCCGAGTTAAGTGCTTCACTCGGCCTCCTCTCAATGCCCAACCCCTGAGGACACCTCTCCACTGGATACAGCTCAGATTTCCCTCAGAGCTACAACACAAGCCCTGAATACCTGCTCTTTGTGTGAGTTCATGGAATGTTTCCCAGTGAAAGCCTGGGAGAAGAATGAAATTCAAAACCCATCTACAAATGGAAAATCAGACATCCGACCACAATAGCAACAGCAGGTCACAGGCTGGGTCGTTAAATCGCTGAATATATACAGCTGGTGTAGAAGAAAGAGTGCTTCAAGCACATCCAGAGCTGAGATTTGGAACTACTGAAATTGAGACATTCAGAGGCAGAAGTCTCAAGATCGCTCTCATTCCAGCCCCAGGCCTCGGCTCGGCCAGAAAGGTACTCTAGGTAGCACCAGGAAAGGAATTTGTCTAAGAGGCAGAAGGAACTTATGTAACACTAAAACAAGGCTAGGAATCTCAGACAATGCTTCAATGCGTGCATTGCTTCATCTTTTAAGTTTTGAGTGTTAACTCTAGATTTAAAACAAAAAGAAGAGCCAGCTTGTGAGTGTCACAAGACTGTTAGCGTCTTCTAAGCCTGCACACTGTGTGGAATGCTGGATGAGGAGAACAACGCCATGCAAATGAGAGTGTGGTTCTGCACTCCCTGTGGATGAAGGACACTGTGACATCAACTTCTGCTCACCTTCCCTTACCCCAGAATCACTCTGCGCTCTCTCAATATGATGCACCTTTATTTCGCTATTGGCTGACATGTGCAAATCCTGTGAGCCCAAAATGTGTTGACTTGAAGATACAGGGACAAGAGGCTGAAGCCAACCACAGATAGAAAGATGTCCAGCAACAATGAACTGGCAAACGAGGAGGTTTGGAACCTCTGGCTCCACCAAAAGCCTCTGCCCCATCATAGCCATCCTATTGCTATGGGTGTGGAGGGGCTGAAGGGGTGTGGAACTCGCAATTAAAGCAGCAGGAGACTAGTATCAGTCGCCAAATCCTGCTCAGTTAGTGCAACTGGGGAGCCTGGCTGTGAACAGCACATCCGGGGTCTATGCACTGGTCCCCTACACTTGTAAGAATGAGCTGCTTGGCTGGGTCCTTTCTTTCCTCTTCCTCCTTGGCCAAAAACACAGATCACATCTGCTCCGGAGGGCACTGGTTCCTCGTCTCCTTATTTGAGAGTTGTGAGAGGAAAATCTCTCAAACTGTGACTCGCCTGTAGAACCAGACATTTCTGGCCATTTGGGAATGTTTCAAACCAAACAAAGGCCACATAGTTTTTCATAAGAACATCCCTCTTCCAGCAAAAGCAAAATGGGAGATTGGAGGAACAGCTAAGAGATGCAAATGACTCAACCCCTCAAGCCAAAGACAACTCAGACACACAGGCCCTTTGTCACCCCCAATTAACTCTAAATTACTTCTCATCTCTACTTCACTTTCTCCTTGGGGGTATGGACTTTTTTTTTTTTTTTTTTTTTTTTTTTTTTTTTGCTCAGGGTTTGAGAGATGGAGGATAAGTCTCCACACAGTAACAAGCTGTGAAGGAATAAAAAAATAAGACCATTGTTCCATCATCTGCAAACACCCCACACATCCCTCCTCTCTCTCTCTCTCTCTCTCTCTCTCTCTCTCTCCCCCCCCCCCTCTCTCTCTCCTCTCTCTCTCTCTGAATCTGTCTTTCTATCTATCCATCCATCCATCCATCCACCCATCCATCCATCCCATTATCATGCAATTGGCCCCTCTGTTCAACTGAAGAAATACTTGCTCTATGCTCTGGAAGAGGGACCAGAGGATGCCCATCTCCACCGAGCATGAACAAAGTGCCCAGCTGTGTGCTCATACCTTCTACCTCTGCTAACGGCGCAGATCTGAGTTCCAAGAGCACCCTCTGAAGTTACCAGATCCTGTGCCCCAGGCGGGATGAACTGCACCACAGATATGTGTTTAAAAAATTATCTTTTATTAAGAAAGGAAACTCACGGGGCTGGAGAGATGGCTCAGTGGTTAAGAGCATTGCCTGCTCTTCCAAAGGTCCTGAGTTCAATTCCCAGCAACCACGTGGTGGCTCACAACCATCTATAATGAGGTCTGGTGCCCTCTTCTGGCCTGCAGGCATATACACAGACAGAATATTGTATACATAATAAATAAATAAATATTTTTAAAAAAAAAAGAAAGGAAACTCAGCCTTGAGAAGAGGAGTGGGCTAGTGAGCTGGGGAAGAGCATAGATGCACTGAGAAGCGCTGAGCAGGAGGCCCTTCACCCTTCATAGGCCATCTACCATCTTTGCCCTTCTCACACCTGCTCTGCATGTTACAGCTAGGCCAGGTAAGGGAACTTCCAGTCTCTCTGCCAACTGAGTTCTTTTATGTTAATCTCGATGCTGGGGTCCCTTTCTCCAGCCCTGCTCCTCTTCCATCTGCTAAAGTCCAAAGCAATGCCAATATAGGGGACGTCTGCCCCATTGGCAGATGAGAAAGCTCCACTTTGGAACTTCCTGGATGAATTAAATTCACCTTGCAATTTTCTAAAATCCACTTAAACCCTCCGTTGGAGCTATTAATGTTTTCAGATTTCCAGGACTGGACTGTTGGTGCCTGCTCCACCCCCACCCCTTTCCTGCTTCCCTGTTCTGTGGTGACTCTGAATTAGATAACGCCTGCAGAGCTCTCTGTTCCTTGAAGGGAAGTTTCAATAAACACAAGTTATTAACCTTCATAGCACCCAGAATTTTGAATGAAGAAGTTATAAAAATTATCATAAAGTCCCGCTGGGGTTTGATAATGAAGAGACGCTTTACTGGCTCTTCAAATGCTTCCCTTTCTTTCCGAGGGCAAAGGTCGGTCCACTCCCCCCCTCCAGACAGAACCTGCTTTCACTCAGATCCTAGCCCCAGCACTTCTCTCTTCTGAGACTAGGAAAGGTCAAATACCTCTCCCAGAACCTTCCCAGTAGGTCCTATGGAGGCTCTGAGCAGCCAGTGCTCAGGCTGGCTGCAGCCCGCCTCCACGTCCTCTGGCTGACACCGCCAGATGTGGCCGAAATGAAGGCATTAGATGCCTGGCGGGAGTGAAGATGCCACTGCTGAGAAGTCCAGACCCAGACACTTAGTGCTCAAAGAGGTGTCAAGGACCTGTCTTTGTCCACCCAGGCCACACGGGAAAGTGCGAACTAAGCTGCATGTCTCATGGGATTGTTCAGCAGGTACAAGGGGGTTGAGGGGGAAGCAAAGAAGAAAGACTGTAGGGAGATAGGGGGACACCTGCCGGATCTGTGAGGTCTGGATCATCCTAATGTTGAGCTAGGCGCAGGAACGAGGGAAGGGTCTTGTACCAGTTACTTCTGCCACAGACCAGCTGACAGAACACTTTTAAGGAGAAACTATATTTATTTCTGCTCACAGTTTCAGGGTTCCACCCCTGGTTGGATAGCCCCATGTTCCTTCATAGGTGAAGCCAGCCAGAAGTCAGAAGGCATGGCAGTCCATCTAGGTGGAAGAAGCTAGGTGTCTTAGAGTTTCTATTGCTGTGATGAGACACCATGACCTAAGAGCAAGTT
This sequence comes from Microtus pennsylvanicus, assembly GCF_037038515.1. NCBI lineage: Eukaryota > Metazoa > Chordata > Mammalia > Rodentia > Cricetidae > Microtus > Microtus pennsylvanicus. The sequence goes on along the minus strand of NC_134581.1, from coordinate 10,814,022 downwards.
GGGGAGGGAAGGGTTTATTCAGCTTCACTTCAGCATTGCTGTTCATCACTAAAGGAAGCTAGGACAGGAACTCAAACAGGACAGGATCCCAAAGGCAGGAGCTGATGCAGAGGCCATGGAGAGGAGCTGCTTACTGACTTGCTTCCCCTGGCCTACCCAGCCCACCTTCTTACAGAACCCACTGGGCCCTCTCTTAGTGATCACTAATTGAGAAAATGCCTTACAGCTAGATCTCATGGAGGCATTTCCTCAACCGAGGCTCCTTCCTCTCTGGTGACTCTAGTTTGTATCAAGCTGACACATAAAACCAGCCAGTACAATAGGCCAGAAAAGAGAGGACTAAGAAAAAGGAATACAAACACTTGCTTACCAAAAATGAACTTTAAGAAAAGCATCCACAGTGGTCTGACCAGGGTGGGCCATTGTAGGCCTGTGATGGCGTCATGGCTAGAGAGTGGTACACGTCCCAGAGTGGGAGGACTCGCTGCCACCATTGCCTTCCACCAGTCTTCCAGCCTCCTGGAGTCCTCAAAACATTGTGTCACCAACACTGTAACTCATCCAGGAACAAGCAGACCTCCCCCCATGTCACCACTGCCATCAAGGGCTTCTAGGTCAAAGACCAGAACCGGCAGGATTCTTAGATGTGAAATCCTGAGTCACCTGACCCCCCAGGTGCCTTCTCTAAAATGGCAACCTGGCAGTTAGGCCAGTGCAGTCTCCGTAGCCACCAGTGGGCCTCCAGGCCCAGTTCCTGGGAAAGCAGCTCATTTTTCTCAGTCTCCAATCAAGGAAACCTTTGCGTATTAAGAAAAATGAACCACAGATGGGAGCACTCTGCAGGGGAGCACCTTGATTAAAGCAACTTGTTTTGCTGAGAAGTCTTGAATCTGTTCCCAGGGTACAGGGCAGTTAGCACAGTGCAGAGGCTGCAGGCAACGTGAATTGTCTTATTTAATTGGAAAGCTCCTACTGAGCTTAGCAGTTTTCATTTAGACAAGCAGATCAATAAAATGGAGTGGGGAGTGGATGGCGTCGGAGACGTTGTGGAGACCAGCAGGTCCTATGTCTTTCTGCTTAATAAAGACATACTGAGCCTGCTTCCGGAAGGAACCTGGAGCTCACTCCCAGCTCTGGGCTGCGACGGGGTCCATCAGTTCAACATGGAGACATTTCTCAGGAGGGATGGAAGACGTATTTTCTTCCCTTGTCTGAATTGGGTGTTCTTGTGACAGGGAGGAGAGAGTGAAGAAATGGAAGGGGTATTAGGAATTTGACACAGGCTTTTCCTAGCCTCTCCTTCAAAAAGGTACTCACTTAACTTGGACTGAAACAGAAGGATCTAGTGGGCAAAGAGGAGAGAGCAGGGGGTGACCAAATGGGAAGTAGCTAAAGGGATAGCAGCCTCCCTCCCGCTCCTTTGCAAAATTCACACCACAAATTAGGAAAACCTCATTGGCTTGTTGTGTCTCAGTTCCCTCTGAACTGAAGTATTCCGTCCTGAGGGAAGCTCAGTGAGGCTCAAAAAATAGGTGAAACTTAGAAGACTTAAGTAAACAAAACTAACAAGTCTCAGGGAGTTCCTAAAATGTACAAGTCTCACAAAGCCCCTCCCTAAGGTTCTTATCAGTAGCAAGTGCTGGGAGATGAGACTTTAACCAGTCAAGCTGTCTTCAAGATATCTGGAGAGCTCCTTCAGTAATGTGGTTTTAATGGTTTGTCACCCATTCTGGGGTGAGTTTTTTTGGAATGTGTCTGCCTTTGAGTCATCTGTGCTCCTGTGAGTAACACCAATAAGCTCACTAATCCACTAAGCTAGACTTGGATAGAATGATCTCTGTAGACTGGCATCAGCACTCTGTCTAGGACAAACATTCATTCATGTCTTACAGGTTCTCTTTAATAGCTTCCCAGTCGTAACTCTCACATCCCCTGTCTTTCTTACTCATCATTGAGATGAAGGTTTCAATTTTCTTAATTCCACATTGTCACCATCCTATGTACTTACCTATACCACCCTTGAAAGTGTCCCTGCCTCACCTTTTGAACAGGAGGCCCAAACAGTGGAGCCCAACTCCCATGGCAGACAGAAGCTTTTATTCAGGTCACAGTGTTATGTCTGATTTTTCTGAGAAGGAAAAATGGCCTCATGACTGCTGTAGGTCTGAGCAGGTGCGGTGTGTATACAGATAGGCCCACAGGCGCGTGCATGCGTGCGACAGGCTAAGGGTGTCGCATTTACACTAGCTCGGTTATGAGAATGCTTGGGATCTGCTGGGCTCCTTGGCTCCTCCTCTGAGTCTTCTGCAGAAATCCCTCTCTGGCAAGAGCTGTGGGAGGGGACCTGCTGGCATTTAGCTTCCACAAAGGCCTCCACTCCTACACAGTCTATAGCGAAGGCATGAAGCTAGGGCTCATACCTGGGCCATGGGTTGGTTGCCATGGAAATGACTGCAGTCACAAATAAGGCAGTATTATGTTCTATCAGCAGGTCCAGGGGAGAGCTAGAAGCTGGGAGGGGGGAGTGGAGGGAAGCAGAAAGGAAAGAAGCAGAGGGAGGGAGGAAGAGAGGAGAGAGAGAATTAATATCTGCCAATAGTGACCCCAAAAGGTAACACAGAGGCGATGTCACAGAGGGTGAAGCTAGAGAGGGAGAGGCGGTTTGCTAGCTTTGTAGGGGGTTTTACTTACAGAGAACCAGAGAGGGAAGCCAACTCTAAGGGGCCTCTTGTGCACCCGTCCCCTCCACTGCCTTTGTGTCTCTCTCCCATTGAGCAGTGGTTCAAACGCCTAATGAGGAAGGATATGGGCTAGACAGTGTAGTCGGTTGGGAGCCAGCTGAGGGCGAGAGGCCCTGCTCGGAGGCTCGGCAGACTACGTGAAGCCTCCTGGTCCCTGGCTGTTTAGCAAGTTTCTTTTGAAATTTCTACCCCTCTAAAAGCTATAAAACTGAGAGCCCAGACAGCTCAGCTGACAGAGCATGAGATTTTTAAAAGCCATAAATGCTCCAGCATCTTGTGACATAAATGCTTCCAGCACCCTTATTAAGACATCCACTAGAGTCGAATGCCACGAGAGGGAAAATGGCCATATTGTCTTCCTGGGGTTGTTTTCTCATTCAAAGCTTCATTGGTTTCTTCACTATAGACAACGGTCAGGAAATCAAGACCAGTATCCACACTGTCTCAGCAAATAAAAAGCACAAAGTTTACTTCAGCTAAGCTGTGAGCCTTTACAGGGAGCAAGAAACACTTAAGTTCTTCCCATTCCAAGTGGCTGTGTATGTCTTCGAACAACACATAAAAAGTTTCTTACAATATTCTACACTGTTGTAAGAAGCCACTTGTTTGTTCTCAGCTGCTCAGCACCAAAATAATCACACAGAAAGGGTATTAATTAAATCACTGCTTGGCCTATTAGCTCTAGATTCTTATTGGCTAGCTCTTATATCTTAATTTAACCTATTTCTATTAATCTGTGTATCACCACATGGCTGTGGCTTACCAGCAAGTTTCTGTTGGTCTGGCATCTGTCTCTGGCGGGACTACATGGCTTTTCCCTGACAGTGCCTTCTTTTTCCCAGCATTCAGTTTAGTTTTCTTCACCTAGCTCTATTCTGCTAAGCCACTAGCAGAAATAGCTTTTTTATTCATTAACCAATAAAAGCAACATATATACAGAAGGACTTCCCATACCACTACACTATTGAGATAATCAGATTCAAAATTTTTGCAGTCTTGCATGTTTCCTCCAACCGCAACAATGTATGTGTGTGTGTGTGTGTGTGTGTGTGTGTGTGTGTGTGTGTGCGTGCATGCACCCAGAGCTTGATTTCAGATGTCCTTCTTCTGAGGTCATCTATGGTTTGTAAGACAGGGTCTTCCTGGATCTGGGTAGTCATTGCTTAGGCTCTATTGGCTTGCCAGCAGGCCACAAAGACCCTCCTAGTTCCATCTCCTCAGAACTGGGACTACAAGCAAGCACCCTCCTGCCTGGCTTTCTCATGCAGGTGCTGAGAATTGAACTCAAGTCCTCACACTTACACAGCAAGCATTGTGATGGCAGACTCTGTGGGGGCCACAGAAGCGGGTCCACTCGACCCTGACTGAAGGTCAGAGAGCGTGAGCCTACTCCTGCTCCTTCAAGGTTATTGACACGTCTGACTTAAGGAGAGGCTACGAACAAGATATCCTGACCTAGGGTGTGGTTACCTGGTGTTTTGGATATTAAGATGGTCCATAGAGGTGGATCCGCTCCACCTTGACCAAAGGTCAGAGAACTCAAGCCTATTCCTGTTCCTTCAAGGATAAGACAGAAGGTTTGACCCAGTGAGTGGCTGCCTACAGGATACTTGGTCTACAGTATAGTCACTGCATGTCCTACCTAAAACATAAGAAAGCTTAACTCAAAAAATAGTGGCTTGATGTCTCAAGTATTAAAAACAAGTAACTGTTCTGTTTGTCCTTTGTGTCATGTGAAAGCAGTCTTTTGTTTTCTTCCCCCCTTTTCAGATTGGGGTATATAAGCATATGGAAAATAAACATGGGTGTATTAGGATTCAGTATTCCCTGGGTTGCCTTCCTGGTACTATCCTATGTCTCTGTGTTTCTTTCTTACTCTGTTCCTCTTGTCTAACATTTCTAATCCACATGCCCCTGCCCCGGAACATACAAACCCTTCAAGGCTGGACCCCGACAGATGTCACTGCAATGTGTGTCTATGACAAGACTCCTCCCACCCTTTGACCACTGCATCTAGCTCAGCCTCATCCAGTGTCTAGTAGCTTCCTGCCCAAGGTGATTTGAATAACATTACTAATCTTACCAACCTAAAATTTCTGGACCAGGTAACACCCATTAAAAAAAAATTCTACATGCCTGCTGTTCTGCTACAGGAAGGTTACAGCTAATATCTACCTGCCTACTGGGGCGTGGCCTCATGGACTATTTACCTGGATGCAGAAGCCCGTCCAACCCCTTCCTTCCTCTCTCTACTTGCCCCTGGGCTCCATTTTGGCTGTTTGGTTTGCTTTGGATCTGATCTTCGTCCATCGTTCAAGCAGAACATCCTGACTTTGTAAATCTAACCCTTAATAAACACCGATCTGTTTTCTTAGTTCTGAGCTAGTGTGAGATTCCTTTATTGTTAAGCGTCTGATCATTTCCGCCATGTGGGTTTGAACTTCCCGCCCTCTGGGCTGGAGGCTGAGCCTTCCCACAGCACGGACAGATTTGCTTTTGCCTGAACAAAATTTTAATATATATAAAATACCCCTCACAAGGAAGTTTGCAGCTTGAGAGCTGGAGTGCGGATAGAAGCGCTGTTTGCCAGCCACTCAAAAGGGCCTTCTCTCAAAACTGTCCTCTTTAGTCCTGCAAGAAACATCTACTAAACAAACAAAGACATTAGCTCATGCCACCCCGACTTCTCAGGAGGAATATTCTTAACTCTATAAAATGTGTTCAAGAGAATGATACCATTTTGCCTTGGGACACATTATTGCTCAATCCTGGACATGAGCCTCAGCCAGGAGCATCCTCACACTCCCTCACAGCTGTATCAGACAGAAGCGTGATGTCTTTCAAAGCAGACGTAAAGTTCTTTCCTCATCTCACTGATGATTCCTTGAGGTGGTGCAACTGTTCCAATGCCGCACAGTCCTGACCACAGTCCCTGCTTCCCTTCCTCCACTATGAGTATGGCTTGGAAAGACCTTGAGACTCAAGAGGGCAGTGGTGGAGTCTAATAACAAACAGGCAGCAGCCAAGCTGAGGTCTCCACAGGTCCTCACAGAGGTAAGAAAGGAAAGAAACGCTATCCTGACTGAGGCCGATGGCTTAAACTGATAGACCAATCAGAAGCTAGACTAACAGTCATAAGACACAAGTGATGTGATTATGATTTGTACATAAAATGTCCTCTATACACTCGTGTCTTTAACGTAGTCCACCTGGCTGTTGGAATTGTTTAGGGGAGGTTGTTTAAGGGAAGGATGACAATGACGGGTAAGATTGGTAGAGACACGTACCTTCCCAAACCTAATTTAGAACATTAACCCACAGACCTGCAGAACTCAATACCAACTCCAAACAGGACTTTAAAAATTGAGTTTCACACATATATTATTATTATTGTTAGTATTTACTGCTAGTAGAATTATTATTATTATCAAACCAGTGAGCTCAAAAGATGTCTTAAAGATATAAGTACAAAAACTAAATTTGATTAAGTTCTGAAAGCACAAAACCATCAACTAAAAATTTTACATTTGAAACTCTCTTTCAAAAAAAGAGTGAAATAAAAATTAACACATCTAGGGCCGCTGAGACAACTCAGTTGGTAAAGGGACTTGCTGCTCCCACATGGTGGGAGAAAAGAAACTACCTATCCTCTGACGTGCACATGTACATTGTGGCACACATGTGCCTACACACACACACACACACACATATACACACATAAACAAATACATACACTCACACATATACACACATAAACATATACATACACTCACACATACACATATACTTATACACATACATACATACATATACATACATACACACTCACACACGCACACAAACAAATAGATGCTAAAACCACCAACACATTACTTTTTAAAAGATAAAGAAGGGAAATCCACTGCTACCAGGTTTGTTCTACACGGAATACAGCATAGACATAGAGAGCAAGTCATACCAAACAATGGACTAGACTCCACAGAGAGGCATAAGGACTATAAGAACCAGCTACACATGCTTGTTATACAAAACATATAAATAAATATATGGTCAATACAAAACACTTCTCTTTTTTCCCCTCTCAGTGTCCTTAAAGAAATAGGATATATAAAGCAATAAGCGGATTGCTGAGAGAATAGTGTAACAATAGGAGGAAAAAGGAGTAAGGAGAAAGCAGTCAGTGAGGCAATTTCCAAAACCTATAGTTATTTTGGTATTAAGCTAAGGAAAACTGTAATAAATAAGAATGACTGTAAAACTTAGAGAACTCACTAAAAATAGTCTTAACCACTATACAAAAAGAGATACGGATCAATAAATGGACACACTTAACATTTATTGGCACAACCAAGGCAGTAAAAGAGGAATGGGAAGACAACATAAATTCAGGACTACAGCAAAAGGAAGGCAAGAGTCTAATGCTACCAAGAAGACATTAAATGATCAAATGTGAAGACTAAACATCACAATAAAGACAGAGATTGAGGCCAGTGAGATACAACAGATAAAGACACTTACTATCAAGCCTGAGGACCTGAGTTCAATCCCTGGGACACACACATGGCAGAAGTAAAGAACTAATTCGTGAAAGCTGGAGAGACAGCTCAGAGGTTAAAAGCACTAGCTGCTCTTCCAGAGGTCCTGAGTTCAATTCCCAGCAACCACATGGTGGCTCATGACCATCTATAGTGAGATCTGGTGCCCTCTTCTGTCATACAAGTATACATCCAGACAGAACACTGTATACATAATAAATAAATAAATAAGCCTTTAAAAAAAGAACTAATTCCTAAACATTCTCCTCTGACCTCTACGTACATGCCATGGCACATGCACATGAACACACACACATACAATAAATGGAAAATATAAATTTATATCAGTTCTGCTATTTGCAAAAATATTTTATATCCACAGTAGGTTGAATGAAAGGTGGGAAAAATAAATAAGTAGTATGTAGGAATTTTCTATGGAGAGCCAGGTGAATATACTTTAAAAAGCAGACTTAGATCGACTAAAAATTACCCTAACCAAAAGAGAGACATTTCCAAATGATAAAAGGGTCAGGGCATTAGGGAAGCATAACCATGACCAGTGTGTCCATAGCTGGCAACAGAGAACTAAAATACATAAAGCATAATAGGGAAGGAGGGATGGTTTAAAAACCGTTGGTTTTACTATCACACTCTCAGTAATACACAACACACTCAGATAATAAGAAGGAAATCAGAAAGCTTAGACAATACTATCAACCATTTGACCTGACTATCACAGACTACAGCAACCAAGGACAGAGGATACATGCACGTTTCAAGCACACAGTCATTTCTAACCTAGATCAGAATGCCACCGTGGAAATGATAACAAAAACAGAGCCAGAAGCAGTGGTACACCCCTGTAATCCCAGTTTTCTTATGGCCAAATGGAGGAAAGAAAATCATGAGAAGCATCTGGGCTAGACACCCTGGTATAGGCAGTGGAGAACAAGAGACCCAGCCCCAAATGAAGTGGAAAGTAAGGACTGATAGACAGACAGGTTGTCCTCTGACTTCCACATGCAAGCGCTGTAATCCACACACACACACACACACACACACACACACACATACACACACCAGAGAAAGAGTGAGAGAGTTTAAAACTTTTCAACTGAAAATTAAAATAAGTATAATTCTGACTTTAACAGACTCATGCTAGAAATCAAAAAAAGAAATGCTCAAATATTTAGAAACTTGATAACACACTTTTAAATACTATGTGAATCAGAGAGAAAATAAAAAGAAGTTGTAAGATATTTTAAGTTAAATGATTACTGCAGAGGCCATGTAAGGCCTTTTGGGGCTGGATGAAAATGAAAGTGCAGTCTGCTAGCTTCAAGAGATAGAACAGCCACTCCCCCATCGGAACACCTGCCTCCTGCACCAGAACACCTGCCTCCTGCACCAGAACACCTGCCTCCTGCACCAGAACACCTGCCCGTCCTATCAGAACACCTGCCTCCTGCACCAGAACACCTGCCCCATCCACCAGAACACCTGCCTCCTGCACCAGAACACCTGCTCCATCTACCAGAACACCTACCTCCTACACCAGAACACCTGCCTGTCCTATCAGAACACCTGCCTCCTGCACCAAAACACCTGCCTCCTGCACCAGAACACCTGTTCCATTACCAGAACACCTGCCTCCTGCACCAGAACACCTGCCTCTTGCACCAGAACACCTGCCCCATCTACCAGAACACCTGCCTCCTGCACCAGAACACCTGCCTCCTCCACCAGAACACCTGCCTCTTGCACCAGAACACCTGCCCCATCCACCAAAACACCTGCCCTGTCCACCAGAATACCTGCATCAGAGAAGATATGGTGCCAAGGCCCCACAGAATTTCCCTGTGCCTTAGAAAGGGAGAGCGAGCTTGAACCAGGGCACCCTAGAGTCAGGAGGCATGGCAAGTGTGAAAACTCAATGGTATAGAAAACAAAAAAGTTTAATAGGGAACTCAAACAGAAGCTAATTATCTCAAATGATCCATACATTGACTAACATTTTAATTCAGATGAACAAGAAGAAAGATAAAACAATTTCCCAAAATCAGGAAGAAAAGAAGTGGCCCCCCATGGCTAACCTAGGGAGATAAACCAAATGTAATATCTTTTTCATTGGTTTGTTGGTTGTTGTGAATTGAACCCAAGGCTTTGCCCACAATAGGCAAAAAAAAAAAAAAAAACATGGTTGAACTTCAGCCTCAACCTTGGTCATTCATTTACTTACACACACACACACACACACACACACACACACACATACGCATGCACGCACGCACGTATATATATTTTAGAAAGAATCTCACCAGTTATTCAGGCTAACCCTGAACTCTGAAGCCTGGTCAAACCCTGACCTTGTAATCCTCCTGCCTCAGTTTCTTGCATAGCTCAGATTATAAGATATTGATCGCCAGGTTTGGTTGATTATGAGACAGCATTTTGAAAAATTTTTGCAAAGAATTTGGATAAAATGAGTAGATTCTTAGAAAGACTCAAATTGCCAAAAACTTAGAAAGAAATAGAAAATCCAAATCAGCCTTTACTAGTCCAAAAGGAAAGTTGAATTGGTAATTTAAAGGATCTCACCACAAGAACTCCAGATGGCCTCACTCGTGAGTTCTGTCAAATGTTTAATGAAGAAATAACACAAAGACTTTAAAAATTCCTTCAGAAAATAACAGAGGGGAGCATGGCAACCATTTACTATGAGACTCGTGCTGGGGTACCAAAGCTGTCCAAGAACTGCATAAGAAAACAGCAGATCAGTGGCCCTCACTGATACAGCCACAAAATCCTCAGGATTAGCAATCGACAAATCCAGCAACATGAAATGACACAAAAGGCAATGCAAGTCAGGCGCCATCACTGGAGCACACAGAGTTACAGGTCCATGCTCTACCAGGGATATTTACACGTGTGTTCTAATTGCAGCACTATTCATGATAACCAAGATATGGAACCAATGAATAACCAGATCAAGAAAAGATAGCACTTAGCTGTGTATATAAAAAGAATGAACAAAGCCAGGCAGTTTTTAAGCCAGCACACCTTTAATCCCAGCACTGGGAGGCAGTGCTGTGAGTTTGAGGCCAGCAGGGTCTACAAGAGCTAGTTCCAGGACAGACTCCAAAGCTACAGAGAAACCCTGTCTCAAAAAACAAGATAAAAAATCAAACAAACAAACAAAAAAGAATGAACAAAGACACACATAAATAGAGAAAGGTATGGGAGACAGATGTAAAAACAAACCCTCTACTACAACCCAGAACTAACTCTTCAGTATGTTTTGATACATAAGAAGGAATATGGCACACAAGACAGACCAGAGTGATGGTGGTGCTGATGATGGAGCTTGTCTAGAACATGAGGTTGGGAGTTAAAGATACCGGTCTTTCTCTGTGAGTTCCAGGCCAGCCTGATCTACAAGAGCTAGTATCAGGACAGACTCCAAAGCTACACAGAGAAACCCCGTCTTGAAAAAACAACAAACAAACAAACAAAAAGATACTGGTCTTATGTGAACAGATGCTTCTTTCAATGAGGCATTGACGTATCCAATACACAGATCTGTAGTGTTCTGTATATAATGGTAGTGAGAGTGATCTGAACTCATTCTGAGGAGATGTATGGAATGTCAGCAAGTAGGAGACGGATCATTCTTAAAGTTGTTGTCAGAGGAAACTGCTTGAGGACACTGGATGCCAAAGGTCTCCTTTGGAAAACCTTGAAGTTGTTATGAGTATGTCTGTCCTTAACTTATACAGAGATAAAATAACTATGGACTGATTGAACAACTGGATCAAGCATCAACTCCTTAAAAAAGGGTTATCTTAGAAAATCTTTACTTCAGAGACCATGATGGACAGCAAAGGAATCACAGGTGAAATACTTAAATAAAAATTATTTCTCACCACAGAGAAACCCTGTCTCGAAAAACCAAAAAAAAATTTTTTTCTCCTCATTTTTAATTTATTCATATTTTATTTATTCAAAAATAAAAATAATTGAGTCCCATAATTTGAAACACATAGTTCAAATCATGTTAAATGAAATAAACCAAGCACAAAATATATCCAATGCACATTATCCCTCAGTCAAGAAGGCTTGAAAACAGCAAAAATATCCACAGGAGAGATGAAAATAGTCATCATTGGGGTCCTGGAGGGCAGAAGAAAGGAGAGAAGAAACAGGAAAGGTTAAACAGTGAGTGCCAAGATATGGCTAGATGGGGGAAATAGTTCCAGCGTTTACAACGCAGCTGAGTGATATTCATCTACAGCAGTTTATGATATACTTCTAAGTAAACAAATAAGAATCAACTCAAGTACACAAACACACAGAAATAATATTTGAGGAAATAGAAACTCTAATTAGTGGGCTAAAGAGAGGGCTCAGCAAGAGCACCTGCTGCTCTTGCAGACAACATGGGTTTGCTTCCCAACACCAGCATGGCAGCTCACAACCATGGAGTTCCAGGGGATCTGATGCCTCTTTTGGCCTCTGTGAGCATCAATCACACCTGTGATACACATACAAACCTGCAGACAGAACACTCAGACACATAAATGAAATCTTCTTAAAAAACTCAAAGCCAATTATTAGCATATGAGTATTTCATATTTCTATGTACACATCAAACAATTACTGTGTACCCAATAAATATACCCAAATAATAGGTGTCAGCTCTTAAAATTTCCTAATAAGAAAAGAAGACCAGAATTCATTGCGGGGACAGGAGGTGGAGACTGTCCAGGTGTCCCTTACTAGAGAGCCAGTGAGTAAAATGAAAGAAAGTTCACCACAGAGGAAGACAAGGCATTCCCGTTGTGTGTAACCTGGTCATGTGTTTACAGAGGAATCTTTCAAAAATGACTTTAGGAGGGGGAAAAAAGGAACAGAATGTGTTCTGTTCCCAAGCACAGGTGCATGAGACAAGACAAAGGAAAGAAGGCTCGGTGACAGAAAAGGAAAGACTATAGCATCTCAGGATGTTCCCCATGCAGAAGAAACAGTTAGAGAACAAAGTAGAAAATTAAACTAAGATGGAAGATTGATACAGGATAGAGTCAGGCAGCGTATTAGTTGCTTTGTTGCTATGGTAAATGCCATGGCCAAAACAGATTAAGGAAGAAAGGGTTCATTTAGGCTGACAGTTCCAGAGGGCTAGTCCATCATGGAGGGTAAGCCATGGCAGGGCACAAAAATAGGAAAAAGAGGGAAAGACGGGAAACAGGAAGTGGAGCCTAACCCCAGTGATGTACTTCCTCCAGTAAGGCTGGACCCAAACAGCATCACCAATTGGAGACCAAGTATTCAAATAATTGAGCCTATCAGGGACATTTCTCACTCAAACCACCACAGACAGATAAATAGATAATAGATGGACAAACAAATCGATTATAGATAGGGAATTTGCCTTCAAAAATTGAATAATTCACTAATTTTCCTTCTAATTAAGTGACCTTAGAACCCAATAATTATCTCCAAGGGCAATTTCTAAATCCCAATTTCAATTTGGCCTGTTATGGATTATGTGCCTGTGATGGGTATGCTATCATCAAATAACATAATTGAAGCCTTTATTTGGAATTAATTTCCAGGGTCAAGTGAAATAGAATGGGGGATGCTCTGTTACAGGTTTCAGTGGGATGTGAAGAATGCTTTCAGAGAGTTTAATACCTATGAAATCAGCGGACTTAGCATCAAAATTAAAGTAAGACTGACTTTTTCTACATAAGTATGTTAACCAGCTTTTTCTTCAACAATTTTTACTCCTATTTTTTTAAGCTCTGGATCTGGTTTCTTTTAAGAACTTGACTGCAAGCTGGCGATTCACGGATACGCCTACACGAGCCTCCCTTGGAATGTGCGAAAGGATTGAGCAGATTGTGAAATAACCCTGAGTGTGCCAAACACGTGAGGCTGTTTGCTTCTCCGTTCCGCACAGCCACCAAGACTTTGTTCAAAACAGAATTTCAGTGGGTGGGTACAAATGAGAACTTCAGGATAGTGAATTCTCATCTACTTACTAACATTGAATAACTGATCCTTCCTGTGAACCAGAACAGGAAAGTTTCAATGCCTTTGCAGTGTTGTTTTTAAAAAGCACTGTTAAGAAGAGAACATAGTCTAAGTATGTGCACAGAAGCTTTATGGCCATAAAAGGACGTCCAGACAGTCCCATGAAGCCAAGGCACCATTCACAATAGGCAATCCTTCAAGGAGTTACAGCGAGACTGGCTGTCTTGACCAGCATCTTTCTCTTCTGGCTTTCCCATTGCACCTGCTCTGTCCACGTCTACCCACGTCCCTACAAAGTCACTCCTACCAGGAGCTGCAGCCTACTTGATTCCCAGTCATCCTTTCAGAAAGATATGGCAACTCCCAGCAGTACACCTGGATCATGTGCCCCTTATGGCCCTCACACAGAGAACAGTTTTCTGCTGACTTCCTCCTGATGTACTGCAACTGCTGTGGATAGACCAACAAGATGATGAAATCACGGAGTGTTTCAGAACAGATCTGCAATTCCAAAACTAAGGAAGTGGGAGCAGGAAGATTGGGAGTTCAAGGTCATCCTCAGCTGTACAGCTAGTTTGAGGCCAGCCTGAGCTACAAGATAACACATCCCAAAAAAAAAGAAAGAAAAGAGTGGGGAGGCTAGAGAGGTGGCTCAGTGGTTAATAACACTAATAGAGCAATTGTGAGGTCCAGAGTTCAGATCCCAGCACCCACAAAATAAACTGGGCATCCCTGAATATACCTGCAACCCCAGTTATAAGGTAGGTGGGGCCTGTGGGATTACTGGGGTTTGCTGGCTTCCAGACTATGGTGGCTTGAATGAGCATGACCCCCATAGACTCATATGTTTAAATGTTTGGTTCCCTGTTAGTGGACTATTTCAGAAGGATTAGGAGGTGTGGCTTTGGAAAAGGGGTGTCATTGGGGGTAGGATTTGAGGTTTTAAAACTCTATACCAGTCCCCCCCCCGCTTGCAGATCATATATAAGCTCTCAGCTACAGCAACACACCCACCCACTGCCACACTCTCCCTGCCGTGATGATATTGGATGAACCCTCTGAAGCTGGAAGCAAGCCCCCAATTAAATGATATCTTTTATAAGTTGTTTTGGTCCTAGCGTCTCTTCAAAGCAATAGAACAGCAACTAAGCCACAGACCATCTGAGAAAACAGCTCCAGGTTCATGGAGAGACTCTGCTTCAAAGGAATAGGTGGGAGCAATAGAGGAGAACACCAGTGTTCTCTTTGGATCTCCATGAGTGCCTCTCAGGGTTTGTAAAAGTGTAGAAGGGTGAAATTTTGAGCTAATTGAATAAAACCTTTCTAAAAGTATGTATAAAGATGAATCATTAAGAATATAGTATACAAATCGTCTATCTACCTATGATGACATGAGATCATAGTATACAAACCATCTATCATCTATCTACCTATGATGACATGAGATCATACTATACAAACTGTCTATCTACCTATGATGACATGAGATCATAGTATACAAACCATCTATCATCTATCTACCTATGATGACATGAGATCATAGTATACAAATCATCTATCGTCTATCTACCTATGATGACATGAGATCATACTATACAAACTGTCTATCTACCTATGATGACATGAGATCATAGTATACAAACCATCTATCATCTATCTACCTATGATGACATGAGATCATAGTATACAAATCATCTATCGTCTATCTACCTATGATGACATGAGATCATACTATACAAACTGTCTATCTACCTATGATGACATGAGATCATAGTATACAAACCATCTATCATCTATCTACCTATGATGACATGAGATCATAGTATACAAATCATCTATCGTCTATCTACCTATGATGACATGAGATCATACTATACAAACTGTCTATCTACCTATGATGACATGAGATCATAGTATACAAATTGTCTAACTATCTACCTATGATGACATGAGGTCAGAAGGAACTGTTCGAAGCAAAGAAGGTGACTACAGGAGCATGAAGGATGGTATTAAAAAGACCAGTGTGAGCAAACTAAAATGTTATGTATATATAAAGCTGTCATAATGAAATCTACTATTTTGTATGCTAACTGGAAAATGAAAAAGGGATAAAGCATTACTAATAATATTTAGCAGCAGAAAGAGCTCATTATTTAAGTGAACAGGGAATGGTAAATCCATATGATTAAATATCAATTACTAATTATTAATGGTTATTTTAATAAATACTATAAATAATGCTTCTTTATATTAAAATAATATCCCACAGAAATATTGACTAGAATGAAAAAACCTTTGATATGTATTGTATGGCATATATTCATTAATGAAAATAAGATTACAAAATAAGATATATAGTAGAATTCACTTTCTCCTTTATACACTCTTAAAATCTTGCAAACTGAAATCTTGATAGTCTGGACGTCAATAAGCCCCAGCTCCTAGAAGTGTGACTATCCATGCATGCTGCCCTAGTTTGGGTTCTGTTGCTGAGACAAAAAACCTTAACAAAAAGCAACTTAGAGGAGAAAGGGGCTTATTTGGTTTACAATTCCAGGTTACAGTCCGCCATCCGTGGGAAGTCTAGGCAGGAACTCAAGCGTCTAGCTACATCCGCAGTCAACATCAGAGAGAAGTGAGTGCATGCATGCTGGCCACTTTCTGTGTACCCAGATGGTCCAGGTCCCCAAACCAGGGCATGGTGTGCCCACAGGGGATTGGGTTTTCCTATATCAACTAGCAGTCAGAAATGGTCCCCCTCACAGATGTGCCCACAGGCCACCCTGATCTGGACAGTCACCCCACAGACCACCCTGATCTGGACAGTCACCCCAAAGGCCACCCTGATCTGAACAGTCACCCCAAAGGCCACCCTGATCTGGACAGTCACCCCAAAGGCTACCCTGATCTGGACAGTCACCCCACAGACCACCCTGATCTGGACAGTCACCCCAAAGGCCACCCTGATCTGGACAGTCACCCCACAGGCCACCCTGATCTGGACAGTCACCCCACAGACCACCCTGATCTGGACAATCCCTCACTGAAGCTCTCTTCTAAACTGATTCCAGGCTGAAATTTAAATTTACAATTAAAATTTAAATACATTTACATTTAAATATTTAAATATGGTTTAAATATATTCAAATCTTTTGCTTCATAGAGATGGTTTCCTTACAAGGAACCCCACTCATAGCTGCCACCTTTACTAAGAATGTATGGATCACGGCATCTTGGTGCTGTGACCAATCACTGCTTTAAATTTTCCCCAATCTAATGACAACAATCAAATACTTCACGACTTGAATTTTCTTTTGTTTGATCACCAAGAAGGTTGACTTTTCCTTATCTTTATTATTAAAAATATCCAGTGTGCTATGAGACTGCTTCCATCTTTTCCTGTTGACTCATAGGCCCTTTTCATTAAAGTTATTAATATCTTGTGTCATATATATTATAAATATCTTTTCAAATTTGACATTTGCCCTCTAATGTTTTATGAGGTTTCTTATGTTTTCATAAGAAGAAGAATAAAAATCTCAGAAGGCTGGGGAACTGGCTCAGCAGTTAAGAACACTTGCTGCTCTTGCAGAGGGCTGAAGTCAGTGTTCAGCCCCCTTACTGGGTGGCTCACGACTCCAGTAACTGGCTCCAGGGAATAATGTATCCTCTACTAGTCTCCACGGGTGCCTGGACTCACATGTACACATACATACACACAGTCACACACAGACACACGTAAATAGAAATAAGATAAATCTCAGGATGGCTACGAGACAAATGGAATCAATGCAGTCCTTTCTCTACCTCCACTCAATAGACCAAAAATAAATAAATACCCAGGCGGTGCTAGCGCACACCTTTAATCCCAACACTTGGGAGGCAGAGGCAGGAGATGTCCAAGTCTGAAGAATGAAGACAAGCGGCAGTCCCATGACCGCCCGGAATCACAGCAGGCTTAGCACCATCCTGCATGAACAAATTCCAAGGAACAGAAAACAAAGTTTGGGATCTATAGAAGACAGGGAGCAAATGCAAAATGACTGCCCAAAACCAGACCATGGTACACGATTGCTTTCATAAAAGAGGAAAAGGGGAGTTGCGGGGGAGGGTAACTCCACTTTACCTGCAACCCTGGAAAATCCAAAAGTCTCCCTCAAAGAAATAAGACCAAAGCCTTCTAGGACACAGGATGCAGGGTGTGCATGCATAAATGCAAGAAAGGTCCGAAGGAGAGTACAGAAACAAAGAAAACCTTTTAAAGATTCTCCGTATGAAAACATCTCCAAGTCTCTTAGCTGAATCAAATTAACAGCCACTCTGAAGCAACTCTCCCCCAACCTAACATCCACAGAGCTCCTGCCTGCCAGGAACCAGCCTGGATTTAAATTTGCCACACATCCATAATCCCCAGATTCAGGAGTAGAGACAGGAACACAGTTTTGAGGCCCGTCTAGCCTACCTAGAAAGTCCAATACCAAGGTTGGGGAAACAGCTTCCTTGGCAAAGTGCTTGTCATACAAGCAGGAAGACATGAATTTGGATTCCCGGAACCCGTGTGAAAAATCAGAGGCAGTAGCTCATCGGTCTTTAATCCCAGTGCTCCCCCATCGTGCTCTTCCATCAAGGATCTCATTGGCCAACTTGCCTGGTGTGCACAGAGGCCTCCAAAAAGGCAGAAAGTATGGATCAATACCTAAGGCTGTCCCACTGATTTCCACACACATACCCTGACATGCATGCATGTGCACACACACACACACACACAGAGAAAGAGACAAAGAGAAAGAAAAAGGAAAGGACTTCTATGCCAACCTAGACTAGTTAGTGTCAGTTTCAACTGTCAATCTGACACAAGTTAGACTTACCTGGGAAGAGAGTCTCAATGAGAGATTATCTAGGTTGGATTGGCCTGTAGCTATGTTTGTGGGAGATTATCTTAGTTAATTGCTGTGAGACAACCCAGCCCGCTCTGAGCAGCACCATCCTCTAGTGAGGGCATCCTGAACTCTGTAAGTGTAGAGAAACCAGGCTGAGCACAAGCACGTGAGCAAGCATGCAGCCGTTTCTCTCTGCTCATGACTGTGGATGTGATGTGACCTCCGGTGTCTAAAGTTCCTGCCTCAACTTCCCTGCAATGACGGACTGTGGCCTGGCCTTATAAACTGAAATAACTCCAGAGCTTTCTCCCCTATGTTGTTTCTTGCCAGAGCATCTCATCACAGCAACAGAAATGAAACCACACCACATACTGTAAAGCCGTCACTATGTGCCCGACACTGATCTCGGTGATTTTGCATGCGTTAGTTTAATTGGTTTTCACAATGTTTACCCAGGCAGAATCCCTTCTATGGAAGAGCGCACTGAATCACAGATGATAGCTCTGGACAGTCCCAAGGCCCCAAACTGCAACACGGAATAACCACCATTCAAACACAGCCAGCCTTGGCTCCTGTGTATAAACCCAACATAGTTTTTATAACAGCCCAGCTTCAAAATATACGAGACACACATTTACAGAATTGCAAGGAAAAATTAGCAAATCCACAATCATAATAGACATTTTATTGCGCATGTCTCTGTATCTAATTAAGCAAATAAAAAATTGGTGAAGATATAGTACACAATTAAAACACTTGATATAATGGTGCTATATAAAATTCCATTGCCAACCATGAGAGACTGCACAGTCTGTTCAAGCAGCATGAGACACTTGCAAAAATAGATCACATGCAAGGTTGCAGAGCAATTTGCCAGAAATCACAGAAAACGGGAAGCATGGGGGCCATCGTCCCTGACCACAGTTTAATTAAATAAGACATCAATAATAGAAAGGTAACTCACATATTTGTACGTTTTAAAGCATACTTTAAATTGCATTATGGGTCAGGGAACAAGTCATAATGAGCACAATAAAATCTGGAGAAAAAAAAGAGGAATGACAAAGCAAGACACCAAAAGCCACCGAAGGGCAGGAGGGCAGATTTTCTTCAAGTGTATGTGTGTCTTAGGAAAGACAGTTAAAAGCTAAGAAGTCAAAGTTCAGATGAAGACAGAAAAGGACTAACTTGAGAAAATACCAAGATGTAGGAAATGATCTAGTAAAAGCAGCTCATAAAGTGGTAGGGAACCTCCAGCGAGCTGCTGCTCATGGGCTTCTTTAAATCAGTCCAGAGGAAAAGGAGTGATCTCTGGCCCTAAGGCAAACATAGGATACTGGGGTCTCCATCGGGGGCTGTGTGGCCTTCAGCAGGGTGCATGGCCTTTTTGGACTCATAGTTAACCAGTAAGAGAAACTCAGAAACTCAGCCGTCCCAAGTCCGCTAATCAACAACTGATTAGCATGAGAATTTGGGGCCTGGAAAACAAGTGTTGGTGAAAGGCTTGCTCAAGCCTTAGTACTTTGTGCAGTAGTGGGAGAAATGGCCTTTGGTCATTGTGCAGTAGCTTTACAATACACCAGGAAGTGAGACGCATCCAGGTAAAAACTCTTCCCTGTGTTGGCTGACACAAGGCTAGGAAGGTACTAGAAAATTCCACACTGAGCAAAAAACCAACTACACTTGAAAACTTCTCTCTGAGGAATCAATTCTTAATGGAGGTAGATGTTCTATGCCATAGGATGCTATGGGTGTCTGAACCACGTATGTATAGTGAGTATAGCAAATCCATGACATGCACAGGCATTTGGAACTATTTAAAGTAGTGGGTGGGGATGAACATTCAAGGGTCACTCAAAGGGAGCCCTGCTACAGAGTTTAAATTACCATCCTCTCATGAATCAAAGGAGCGCTCACTCACAAAACACTTTCAGGTGGATGCCCATGTAAGATGGGAGAGCAGAGGGGAGATGAAGAATTGAGATAACAAAATATAGACTGTTGTAAAGAGGAGAGAACCCAGAATCACAGAGGAAGGGAAGGAGCAGCTGAGAAGTGCAGAGGAACAGAAGGGAATCCCAGAAAAGAGTAAGTCACATGCAACTTCTGCCATGTGGTTCCCTGGAAGAGGAGGAAAAACAGAAGCCTCATCCAGGAGGTAGACCAGGTGGCCCTGGTGAAAAGAAACCAGCAATCCTACCCAAAAGAGAGACCCACAGTTTGCACCACAGGGTTTTAGTGAGCCAATGATTCTTCCCACTCAGTGGGTCAGCAGTAAGATGGAGGTCCATTCTATCATTCCCCGTGGATCAGAGGGCAATGTCGGGCATGATCTTTAGGGGTAAACTGTGTTTTGAACTCTGAGAGATCAAGTAGACAGAACGATCTGCCACCAGCCACAAGGGAAGCATTAGTGGGGAATGGAGAGCCAGGCACTGCCAAGCTAAAATCTATAGACTGAGCAGGGGCCTCCTTTTGGCGGTCAAATGTCCCACCACCATGGTCAGGAGTTAATGCCATCACCTGGAGATGACTCTGAAGTCTGACAAATGGCTAGGCCCGAAGTCATCAGGCAGATGAATAACTAAAGCCAGGTGGGTGGGAGCCTATCTGCTGTCAGCTTCACTGCTGAAAAGCCTGAGAAGAGTGTGGGCGGTGGTTCACTGTTGCTTGGACGGGGTCCCTTGTTTTCCATGCTGGTCCCATACTGGCACTGTAGCTAATTTTCTCATTTCTGCCTTCTGGATCCTGGCTCTATAGGAGTGTACCACCATGTCTGGTCTGACATGGAGAACTGTGAAACTCTTGACATCCATAGCCTCCATGTGATGCTTAATGGATTTAGGGTCTACAGACACAGGTCTGCCCACATTTGTTCAGCTCTCTTCGCTCTCCCTACTCCAGGAGACTTATCAGACACCACAATTACAACACTACATTCCTCAGGGGTATGAGCTAAGGAATCTCTCAGAGGGCAGGGGAGCCAGCTAAGCCCACACACTGCAAAGCCAAGGGTGGTCATCATTGGTCCCTAGCATGCAAAGAAGAGCTACTGAGAGGAAGGTAACTCTGGTGGTCATCTGTCACATGGCCGCTACAGGCTCAGCACCAGCACAGACTGGAAGAAAGAAAGAGTCCATGAGTCCACTTGCTGCACCAAACTAGCACCCACGAGGCAGACGCCAGGTTTAGACGACCCAGGAAAAATCTTCAACACTTCTATTTTCTGCCTTTTATCCCTTTCTTTCTTTCAAATCATAATTTTAGTCATATTTTTAATTTGTCAACCAACTATAGCACTCCGGGGTGTGTTCTGAAGAACCCTAAGTCAGCACTCTACAGAGATATATATAGATATGTTTACTGTAACATGTTCGTAATAAACAAAAACAGGTCTAGATGCCCACCAATGAATGAGTGCATAGGGAAAATGTGCTATGTACACACAATAGAGCTTAGCCAACCACAAAGTCAAGGGAATTTTATCACCCACAGGAAAATGGATGCAACTGGAGACAAAGCAAAATAAGCCAGCAAAATAAAATACGAGTGTGTACACGCACATATGCACACTCACCAAACACACTCTTGGACTAAATGTCAGAAAGCTTCATGTCTCCAATTAGATGAAATCATGCTGGACGAGGACAGCTATCTGCTGAAATAACAGACTTGAAGCCTTGTTGCTGACTAGGGAAGGAAGAACAGGTGGTCAATACGGCACCAAGGTTTCTGAGGCCCTCACTACACAGAGAATGGCACACCGAATTGTGTGTGTGTGTGTGTGCGTGCGTGCGTACATGCATGCATGTGTGTGTGCATGCATATGTGTGTGTGTACGTGTGTCCCACTGAGTTTAATTGGTGTTGCTTGCATGAGCATGGGTGGGAAGTTATTTAAAGGAACATGGACAGTTTTTTCAAAGCCTACACCACTGAAAAAAATTATCCCCCCACTTGTAATCCTAATATTCAGTAATCCCTGGGAGGGGGTTGGACAGGGCATCATAATCTCCTCTCCAATCCAAGGTGAAATGTTGACAGGCCCAATACTGTGCCAGTCCTGTGCAGGTAACCAGAGTGACAGTAAGTTCATAAGTGCAATGGTCACATTATTTCCAGAAGGTGTGTGTGTGTGTGTGTGTGTGTGTGTGTGTGTGTGTGTGCGCACATACACTCATGCATACTCATGTGCTTGTATCTGACATATCCCTCTAACCTCCAGCTCCTACATTATTTCCACCCCTCTTCTGTGATGTTCCTGGAGCCTTGGAGCATGGAATGACACAGGAGTCCTGATTACTGCAAACCACTCCACCATCCTGCGTTCTTGGCATTCATTTATGAGTATCAGCACTTATGGCTCCTGACAGTGATAAGAAGCTTCTCTGATGAAGGCTGACAGCAGCACTAATCTTTGGCCATAAACATGGATGTAGAAGGCATCTTGACAGCATGCAAGAGTGGTAGGGCTCTTCTCTAGGGTCTATGACCTCCCAAGCCACAATTCTGGACCGGGTTCACAGTAACAATTATGGGTTCCCTTCTGTGGGGCTGACCCCAAAACATATCAGAAAGTGGTTGGTTATCTCCATCATAATTATGCCACTATTACACTAGTACCACCTTGAATTTTTAAGATAGGGTCTCTCACTGGCCTAGATCTAACCAAATCTAGACTGACTTACCAGTAAGACCCAAGAATCTGCTTGTCTTTACCTCCCAAGCACTTCAATTATAAGTGAACTTAAACACACACACACACACACACACACACACACACACGGGAGAGAAAGAGAAAAAGAAAGTCACTGTTTTTTATGTGAGTTGTGGGGACTCAACTGAGATCTTCCTGGATTCTCTTGCTTAACCTCTAAGCTTTTTACTGATTAAACTATCTTCCTAACCTGTAGACGGAGGCTGCTTGTTCGTTTCGCATCACCCTGACCCGAAATAATCACACAGAAACTATATTAATTACAACACTGCTTGGTTTATTAGCTTATGCATATTTCTAACTATCTCTTACATCTTAAATCAACCCATCTCTAGTAATCTGTGAATCACCATGAGGTCATAGCCTACCAGCAAGATTCCAGCAGGTTCCAGCAGGCATCTTTCTCCTTCGGCAGCTACGTGACATCTCCCTGACTCCACCTACTCTCTATATCAGATTTCCCACCTGGCTATATTGTGCCCTACTATAGGTCCAAAGAAGATTCTTTATTGACCATTGGTAATAAAACATATTCACAGCATACAGAGGGGAATCCCACATCACTGACCTAGACTGTACTTTTGCATCTGCTACTCCCCTTGAGATTGCTCCTGCCCTTCCATCTCTTTCCATCCTTTTTACTTACAAATGAGTACTAAACAGCAAAAACAGCTTCAGATACCCCAGTGCCATGCATTTTCTAAATGTCAGTCCCTAAAGGACACCTCTGCCAATGGTTTAGCCGCATTTCAATGATTAAATTGCCTAAATGAAGTACATTCAAAGAAATGTGTGTAGGCTTCTTTTTCTTTCCACACCTCTACTTCATTTTGTATTTCTCTCCTTCTAATTGAAATTAATTTCCCTTGCTGTTTTGTGTTACAGAACACCTGGATAGGGTTATTATTCTGGAAAGGTAATTATAAAATTAGAAGGATAACCATGATGTGAATTTCCTAAATTGTAGGTGGCAGTGGCCTCACACACACACAAGGGAAAATAGTCACAAATGCAAGCTAAATTCTTCCACAAAGAAACTTCCACGGTTCTAGAAAAGCCTCAACTCAGCGCACACCTGCAAAGTACCACAATTAGACAAGGGAAGTTGGATGCTATGGTTTACAACCTAGATTTCCCCTCAAAACTGAAGAACATTTCCCTACTTGCTAGAGGTAGATGGCCCTCAGCCAGTAAGTGATAGCCCCCAACACAGGACCCCTTCTCCAAGGTCTCACTGTGGAATCTACTAAGGATTTAGAGTGTGTGTGTTTGTGGGTGCGGGTGTGTGCACAAGGGGAGGTCAGAGAACACCTTTCAGTCCATGAGTTCCAGGGATAACTGAGACCGTGAAGCTTATACAGGAAGTACTTACACCCACTGAGCCATCCCACCCACCCTGTCCTAAGGACTTTACTCTGCCTACATCACAACCTTGCCCTCTGCCCACAACTACTTCTTTCCCTCTCTTCTACAGATGTGAACCCCAGGAGTGTTCCATACAAACCCTTCTGAAGTCTAGGTTCATTTCAATGAAGAAAACCCCACCTGCAACAGAGAGCGGAGTTGCAGTTTCTTTTAAAAATTCACCTTGGGGCTGAGAATGTGGCTTGGTGGTAAACTCTTGCCTAGTGTGCAGTCATAGGTTCAATCCTCAGAGCGACGAACCAAATAGATCTTGCATTAAGTCCTCCAATCAACTGATACTCTTAGATGCTTAATATCAGTCCAATGGCCTAAGGTCAATAGATCTTTCATTAAGTCCTCCAGTCAACTGATTCTCTGAGACCCTTAGTACCAGTCAATGGCCTAAGGTCAACGGACCTTGCATTAAGTCCTCCAACTAATTGATGCTTCTAGACCCTTAGTACCAGTCCAAGGTGCAAACAGAGATTGTGCCTTCTTTTCCCAACTGCTCAGACCAAATAATCACACAGACTATATTAATTACAACACTACTTGGTCAATTGGTTTAGGCCTATTCCTACCTAGCTCTTATATCTTAAATTAACCCATTTCTATTAACCTGTGTATTGCCACGTTGCTGTGGCTTACCAGAAAGGTTTTGGTGTCTTTCTCCTTCAGCAGCTACATGGTGTCTTTTTTACTCTGCCTTCTCTCTCTCTTTCTCTATCTCTACCTCTGTTCAGATTTGCTACCTGGCTTTATTCTGCTCTGCCATAGGCCAAAGCAACTTCTTTATTAACCAATGATAAGAAAACATATTCACAGCATATAGAGGGGAATCTCACAGCACCAATGGCCTAAGGTCCAAGTAAGAACAGATGACATCAGGGGAATCAATGAAAATGAAAATTAATTGACAGCATATATCAAAAGTCTTAAAATTTTCACATTCTGTTCCAACAAACTACACTTTTATTTATGCACATCCCAATGCATTCCAAACTTTACTTTTATAAACTTTGAGTCAGAAAATCAAGCCACATAAATGAGCTTCATGGGGTTAAATAACAGCACAAAGTTGGAGGGAGGCAAGTCCATGCCTGTGGCAGTAAGGTCAGGTAGAGACAAGAACATAAACAAATGTGTTGAAGTTCCCAAGTTTCTGACAGAAAATTCACTTTGAATACACTGAAAATGAACAAGTAAGTCAATAAATGGGGTGCAACTGACCTTGGACTTGAACTGCCTGATGGGTAATCCAGGTGGCAGAGGTTTGATGCCTAGGCTGGGGATGAACTGGTCACTATAATAGTTAACTTTTTCAACTTGGGACAACCTAGAATAACCTGGGGAAAGTCTCAGTGAAGGGTTGTCTACATTAGATTGGCCTGTGAGCGTGTCTGGGAGGGATTAACCTAAGTTAGTTGATGTTAGAAGGTCCAGCCCACCATGGGTGGCACCATGCCTAGGCAAGGGGTCCTTAACTATATGAGTGGAGGAAGCAAGCTGAACACACACAAGCAAACAAGTGCGTGTGTGTGCATTCATTTCTCCCTCCTCTTGGCTGTGGGTATGACATGAACAGCTGTCTCAAGGTCCTGCCATTGTGACATCCCTGAAATCAATGAACTATGACCTGACCTATAAACTAAAATAAACCGTCCCCCACCCAAGTTGCTTTTGGTCAAAATATTTTATCACAGCAACAGAAACAAAACTGGAACAGGAAGGAGGTGGCTAGTTCAACACAGGGTTAGGCCTCAACCCAGGGACACTTGGTTCATAGCAACAGCCTTTCGAGCAATCCTCTGTGAAGGTAACTTTCTGCATCAGACCCTTCACGAGGGTTGACTGGCTAGTTTTCCAATGACATCTGTAACAGAGCTAAGCACAGAATCCAGAAATGGAAGCTACAGCTGACTGAGGTCAACGCTGGTGCTGTCCGCATGAGTGAATGAACCACACCCCGAGTCAGGCATCACAACAGTTAGTCTTGGGGGTCAGGGACATTGTGTCTATTAAGACACTCTTTCTTGCTGTGTCTGCTAGAGCATCTCTGAGACACAACATTTGAATTGATGAGTGGGTAAGATCCACCGTCAATCACTGCAGGTGAGCATCCTAGAGCAGCGAGGTAGAGTAAAGGGGAATCCTGGTGGGTCCCGAAGCTGGGACACCACTCTTTTCCTGCCCTGAATGTCAGAAGCTCAGAGTTTCAAGCCACTGGCCTCAGACAGAGCTCCACCAGGGACTTCCTCAGTCCTGGGGCCACTGGACCTGGATGGAGTCACTCTTGGTTTCTCCAACGCCCTAGTTTATAAACATCAGTGTACAGAATGTCTCAGCTTCCTTTAACCACATGAGACAATTCCCATAGAGAATTCCCCCTCCAACAGAGATTAGATAAAAGACATAGGCACAAAGTGTGGACATGTTGGTTTGGCTTCCCTAAAGAACTGTGCCATTCCAGGGAACTTCCCTCCCATCTAAGCAACCCTGGGGCTCAGTACACATCTGGACTGTTTGGTTCTTGTTTCATTTCCTGTCAGTGTCTAAATCAACCCCACTGCTATATTTCGATCTCACCAAAGTTTCTGACTGTGAACAAATTTAAAAAACAAACAGAAAAAAGACAAAGGGAAATGTCTCGATTACAATTGCTTTGATAATGTCATGATCCCTTACTTGGGGAGTAAAGGGTTTATTTGGCTTACAGGTCACAGTCCACCATCAGGGAAAGTCAAGGAAAGAACTCAAGGCAGGAACATGGAGGCAGGAGCTGATACAGAGCCCAGAGGGGAACACTGCTTACCTTGCTCCCCAGGGCTTGCTTATTCAGGCTGCTTTCTTATGCAGCCCAGGACCAACTACCCAGAGTGGCACCACCCACAAAGAGCTGGGCCCTCCCATACAATCTTTAATCAAGACTTGTCTACAGGTAATCTTATGGGGACATTTTCTCAGTTGTGTTTCCTCTTCCCTGATAACTTCAGCTTGTGTCACATTGGCAAACAGAAAAAAAAAAGCCACAGTAGAATAACAGATGAAAGACCAAGCCTCACTTTCCATGGGTAAAAAAAAAAAAAAAAAAAAGCCCACAGCAATTCCACAGTACTGTCTCACATGTCCCCCAGGGAGACAAACAGGAACAAAGAAAGTCTTTGTGTCTACAAAACAATAACTGTCCCAGCCATGGAGACACAGTATCAAGACTGAAATCTAGAAGACACAGTTTGACTGTTGGGATAGAATATTCATAGTTCAGAGGACTCTAAAGCCAAGAACTTGGTGGTAGCCAAGGTCACCTTCACTCTGGTGACCAAAAACATTGAAAACACCTAGGGGTCATCTTCCTCAAAACCGTTTCCCAACACAGGAGTAGACAATGACATTTCTAGTCACTTCCCCTGTGTTAGACAAAGAGAAAAGGTAGGTGGTAGAACTTTGAAGTGTGCTCATGTTTGGATAGGATGTAGAAATAGATCTTTGAAGTTAAAGCCAGTAACAGAAATGGGAGCTGATGAGCTGTGGTCCACACTGTCACAGACATTGTTTACCATGAAGGAAGAACTTCCGAGCTGAGCTTCTGAGTGTGTGTGTGTGTGTGTGTGTGTGTGTGTGTGTGTGTGTGTACATGCTCTCACATGTGTATGTGTGCTTGTGTGTGTCTATGTGTGTATGCTTGAGTCTGTGTATGTGCTTATATATGTACACTATGTGTGTCTGTATGTGTCTATGTGTGTCTGTGTATCTGTGTGTACGCATTTGTGTGTGTATGTGCACACATGTGTGTGCTCATGTGTATGCTCGTATATGTGTCTCTGTGTCTGTGTGTGTTTGCATGTGTGTGCACTCGTGTGTCTCTGTGTCTATGTGTCTGTGTGTGTCTCTATGTGTGTCTATGTGTCTGTGTATCTGTGTGTTTGTGTGTGTGCTTGTGTGTATTTATATGTGTGTGCAATATTTGCCCCAAAGATCCACACACCTCACATCCAAGGTCTTTCTACAAATAAGCAACTCAAAATGAGCCGCCTCCTAACCACTTTTCCGAGAACCAGATTGGCAACTGTTCCTTTTACTCCCCTTTCTTGGAGTATGAACAACCTGAGAATAAAGTGTAATCCTGATTCCTGACTAAAGTCTTTGTAGACATTCTGAAAGCTTTCTAACTCAGGTTTGTGAGGAGACAAGTGGAGAGAGATTCCAATACTGGCTGTCTGAGGGATACTGAGAAAGAGAATCCCAGAGGCAAAATCATGGGTCTCTCAGTAGCAGGTTCTAGGAACCGGACTGGAGCCTGGGGTCAGAGTCTGATAGATCTAACCACTCCTCGTCACAGCAGGAAAGGCAGTTGGGCCAACCTCCATCACCCACCTCCACCAAGCCTCTGTGTTCTTCCTCAAAACTCCAGAGCGTCTTATTCAGGGACAACATGATGAGAATTCTATTATTATATTGGTTATTCTAATCAATTATTAAAATAATTGACAATTAAGAATTGGATGGTGACTCTGAGCGTGTCTGAAATAATAAGCCCCTGGTGTGTAGGATGATGAGGTGAGATCATGGCTTTTCCCGAGGTCCTGCGACCTCAGCCACACAGGAGGGTGTAAACTGCCAGGCTGGAAGCACACTGTCTCACCTGCGTAGGTGTGTGTGTTTCCCTAGCACAGAGTTCCCTATGGAGGAAGCAAGCCCTCTTGTTCTCAGGATTTCACTAAGATGCCCATGGCTCCCGCACACTCTGGAAGATGCAGATGAAACCAATGATCTCTACAGAGCCTACCTGCTTTTCCCAGTGGAAAAGCTTCTTTGGGGCACCAGAGAAACTTGGTCACTGTGACATGAAGCTGGAGAAGCTGAACGGCAGCGGAGATCTCCAATGCCAGGCTGTGTGGCTTCTCCCTTTCCCTTTGTCCGACTGTCTCACAGCCATCTACAGGATCAGGGCTCAGCTTTCAGAAGGTGGAGGTTCCCCACCACAGCCCCCTCTTAAGAAACCCCAGAAACCCTAAGGTTCTTGATCCTTTGTTCTCTCCCTCTCTTCCCTCCCCCTCCCTCCTTTCTCTGTGCGCTGGACCTGAAGCCATCAGTCACTCTCTACCTGCTCTCTCTAAACCTTGACCAAACTTTGCCATTTCTACATTTTCACAATTTTCTATTGGAAGCCTACACTGGTTTTATAATGGGAAAAACCCACTCTAAATTGCTCAAAATAAACTCAAGTCTCCTAAGGTGATGAGAAACTGCTCCAGCCCCACTGCTCAAGGCTACAGTTCCAGGGAGTTTATTTTGGCTTCATAAACACCCACTCCAGAGTCCATATGGCCTGCGCATAAGCATGCTGCAGTCTAGTTTTTTAAAGGTTCGTGCACAGACTCACTCTGCACTTCAAACAGGAATATAAACTTGTCAAGACCTTTTTTTATTTTTCAGAGAAGTGAGAAGAGAGAAAGAGAGTACCAAAGATCTACAAAACTAGTGCTTTCTTCTATATTTCATCCCTGGGATACACTTGCATGTGTACATGTGTGTGTGTGCATGCTTGCATGCATGTGTCTGGTCTAGACTCGGATCTTGGATACAGCACAACAACAGAGCAAAACCCTGCACACTCGGATAAAGCTTATGTAAGAAAAAAAGGTCCTGCCTAGGGCTGCAACCCCACAGCTATCCGGGTAGGGCGGTGGGTGTTAAGACCTGGGTCTGTGAGGGATGGAAACTCTGTCTGCAATGCTGAATGTCAAGGGAAGGAGATGAAGGGCCAGCACCATCCCTGGGATTGCTGCTGGAAAACTCAGTCCTGCCCAGTGAGCTGTGCTACCATCCTAGGCCAGCCACCTGCAAGCTAAAAGTTATCCTAAAGCAGAACACAGAAATTTCATTTCTGAAAATTCACTCCTGGTTTTTTTTTTTTGTTTGTTTGTTTGTTTTTTTTTTTTTTTGCTTTTATGGTAGTTTGAAAGTAATTGGCCCCATAATCTCGTAGGGAGTGGTACTATTAGGAGGTGTGGCTTTACTGGAGTGGGTATGGCCTTGTTGGAGGAACTGTGTCATTGTGGGGTCAGGCTTTGAGGTTCCCTATGCTCAGGATACCTAGTCCAGCATCTTAGTCAACTTCCTGTTGCCTGCAAGATGCAGGACTCTCAGCTGCTTCTCCAACACCATGTGTGCCTGCACGCCACCGTGCTCCTGTCATGGTGATAATGATCTAAACCTCTGAACAGTAAGCTGCCACGCCAATTAAATATTTTCCTTTATAAGAGTTGTCGTGGTCATGGTGTCTCTTTGCAGCAATAGAAGCCATAACTAAAACAATTTTGAAATAGGATCTTACACTTTAGCCCAGGCTGGCCTGGAACTCATGGCAATCCTCCTGCCTCAATCTTCTGAGAGCTGGGCTTACAGACGTAAGACACCATGCTTTTCTCACTGTCATAGTTCTACAGCAGCGCCCAAGCTGCGTGGGTAATAAGGACTTCCCTCC
The DNA here is from genome assembly GCF_037038515.1 of Microtus pennsylvanicus. NCBI lineage: Eukaryota > Metazoa > Chordata > Mammalia > Rodentia > Cricetidae > Microtus > Microtus pennsylvanicus. Next base: position 10,783,226 of record NC_134581.1, on the reverse strand, counting down.
ACTTTTCATTCTAACATGATGATTTGGGTTCTTTCCTTGTTAATAAATTACATGGGGTAGAAGGAGAAGCTGGCTCGCAGAGCCTCCCAAAATGTCTCCCGCCGTGGCCTTGGCTTCACACCAACCTGTGTGTTTCCTGCTCCTCTTGATGCCAGCTGGGGTCACCAGCGGCTGACGCTGAGAGGAAACTCTTTCTTCCCACCTCCTCCCTGCTTCGGTCTTGCCTCAGCCTAGCGTGTGAGGCTGTGCGGAGTGCTTCCCATCAATTCCGTTCACCACGTAGCTCACGCTGTCGCACATAGTCAGTTATCTGGACGCAGGGCACGTGAGCGTTTCTCGCCTCTCCAAATGGAGCCCAGCTCACTGCTTTCTCAATATTGTCAGCACCTTGAAGAAAAGAACAAGGCAGGCAGCAGGTAGTCAGAGGTGGAAGGAAGGAAAAAGAAATCGCCCGTTGCTGGTCTTTCCCTCGCCCTTTTCTTTCTTATTTAGGAGTGTGGCTTGAGACATAGACACATAAACATGGGACCCAGGTCACAAGTTCTGTTGGAAGTACTGGCTATAAAGAGTCAGTTTGGTATGGGGTGGCTGAAATTACCTGGCGCGAGTGAGAAGGAAACACCGAACAAGCAACAAACACGCTTAGGAGTTTATTAAAGGCCTGGGAATCTGTGTGCAGAGACAGAGAAAGATGGTGCGTCCAGCTCTTAAAAGCTACCTAGCACATGCGCACAGATGGTTGGCATGACTATGTCACACGCTGATGACAGGCTCACGCATGCGTGCAAGGGTTTAGCTGAGTCATACGTGGATGGAACCACGCATGCACGCACATGGGTCACGAGGAGCCCTTTAACATTCAGGCGTCTCTGCTCCTCGGGTCGTCTGCACATGCACGCCTTTAGAACCCGGAAGTGCAACCTTATCTGTGGCTGAATAATTAAAGTGGTTGTGGTTATTGATGTTGGTGTGTGTGTGTGTGTGTGTGTGTGTGTGTGTGTGTGTGTGTACACGTGCACATGTGCACACGTTCACATGTAGAGACCAAAGGAGGGCATCGGGAGTCCGGCTCTATCACTCTCTTTTCCTTTGAGATAGGACCTCTCAGTGAACCTGGAGCTAGAATGATGGCCAGTCAGATACATCAGCCCGCCTGCCCCCCACAGTGCTGGAATTACAAGCACAAATATGAACATATCCAATTTGTTACGTGGGCACTGAGATGTAAACTCAGGTTCATGCCTATGCACTGAGTGCTCTTATCTGCTGAGTCATCTCCCCAGTCCACAGGTATTGTTTAAACCACCACAATTTCTAAGATGACACAGTTGTCACTATGGCCTGAAATGTACCAGTGATACAGACAACAGCGGCTGGGGGAATTTCAAGGTCTGTGAGCTGGGTAGGAATTTCCGAAGGTCACTGTGGCCAAATCTCTCATTTTCAAACCTGTATTTGGCTTCTAATAGTTGGTGGAAAGCAACCAGGTAAAATTAACAATGGAGTTTTCACCAGCATTAAAGAAGGGGTCTTAATCTGGTCAGTCCTCCCCTAGAAGGGACAAGTGAGATTTAGGCTAAGGCTGAAAAGGCCTGGGGAATGGATGATAACTGGGGTAAAGGAGAAAGCATTAGTGCACAGCACACCCTAGATGCTCAATCAACTACGGGTGCTTTCCTCAACCAGTGATTAAGAAAAGAAACATTGTAAGAAGCCCCCAGCAACAGCAAGTTCTTCCATGGAACAGCTAAAGTGACCATCTCATGACAGATTCAATACAGGACCACTGGACTCTTGAGATACAGCCTTCAAGGATGTGAGAGAGCCCTCTTATGCAGAAAACAGGGAGCTACATACTTCAAAGTGCAGTCATTGAACCTGCCAAAAAGACATTCCTGCAAACCATGGCTTGGTGCATTACTTCTGAAGCACTACCCTTCGCAGACCACAGAGCATGAGTATGTTTCACGCCAGCAGACATAGCCCTTCATGCATGCACTGGAAAGCCAAACGGAGATAGGAACGTGGGCTCTGAGGGCAAGAAATCCAAGGTTTGTTCACACCAAGTGAGATATCCCACAGTTTTCTTGGAGAATTTGTCAGAACAATAACAAGTGTCCCTTCCCTACAGGGTGGACCCCACTGTCTATGTCTTCATAAACTTCTGAGATATCTCTGGTACACTCTGAAGTTTTAAAGCCACTGGTAAGACTATGTCAGATAAGCCAATTAGACATATACCAGTTTTTTGTTTGGGTTTTGGTTTTAGTTTTGGCTGGTTGGTTAGTTTTAGCTATAAATGTAACACAAGAAGGACCTCCCGGAAGGTCTCAAGAGTCCATGGGAGAAAGAAACCTCCCCTTGAAGATGGCATGAAGTAACCCTTCTCTTTGTTATCTGGGATGCGGTCACAGGGCCTTTGCACAAGCTGCTCTTCTGACTTATGGTCCTTTATTCCCAGTGCATGTGGCGCTGGGGACCAAAGCCTGGGTCTTTTATATGTCCCAACTGATACAGCCCCAACATGGGGGTGATTTTTATAAAATTGCAGTAATATAGTAACACGTTTTCTGGTAATCCTCAATTCATGGCCTCTTCTTCCATTAATGTTACATGAATATAAATTCTTAAATACATAAATACAACATGCCCAGTCTGTACAATGACACTTGTGTGTTTTCAGGGCTGACCATTTGGTACTGCATAGCAGTTGGTGTGTTCTTCCTTGTGGAAAACCATTCCTCCCACTCTCAGCACTTCTTAGTTGCCTGTAGTTGTTTGTGTGAGGGGGAAGCCTCTCAGCCTTTCCTTGGCCCACAGTACCATGCCTATTACTGTTGCCCTATTCAGCTTCTGTGTAGACAGTCATGTTGGTGAGACTTTATGGGTGTGGCATCTGGCATTCCTAGGAGACACAATCTCATAGCGAACTCCCTCCTCTGGCTCTCACGATCTTTCTGCTCCTCTTCCACAATGTCCCCTGAGTCTTAGGAATGGAAGCAGCTTTGTAGATTCATTTATCCATTGGAACTAGACTCAACAACTCTTCATTTTGATTGACTGTTGTTTTCTGTAATGGTATCTGTCTGTTGAAAAGAGAAGTTTCTTTGATGAAGGGTAAGGACTTCACTTATCTGTAGATAGAAGGACAATTATTTAGGATGTAGTTAGGGACTATGTTGGTTTAGTAAAGTGGTGATCATAGGTTCTCCTCCAAGAGCTATGACTTCGCTAACTCTGGGTAGTTGGCTAGGTTTCCTGTACCAGGTATGAGTTACCTCTTGTTGAACAGGTATTAAGTCTAGTTAGAGATACATGAGATTTCATGAATTAGAAAAAAATAATTCAAACATCAGGTCAGTACACATTTTCTATAATGGACTTTTGAGTATTTTGTTTCAGATTTGAATAAAATAAGTAAAACTAAACTTTACAATAGAGAACTGCATGCATACCACACCCTCTGTAGTCTCGATGCTTCTGTGCTATCAAAAGTGATAAAGCATGTCAGCCAGAAAGTTAATAAAAATAGAGATGACACAGACGTAAAGGAACTACAGCTGATTGATCAAATGAATATAGAACATTCTCACCACCCAGAGAAAAAGACATTTATTTCCATCTTAGATGGAAATCTTTCCGACGAGAACATACATAGAACTATGTTACAATAGAGAAAGGCATCTCAAAAGAGAAGCTAAATGTCAAAACACAACAGAAAAATATGAATATGTATAAGCAGCATTAGAATTAAAAAATCTATATCAAAACACTCTACAAAGTTGAAGAAGGATTAAATATTTGGCCCTATAGACATGTAAGACTTTGAAAAGTCAGAACATCCCATAAATAAAAATATACATAATGGATGCAATTGGGTGATAGATTCATGAGACTTGTTGCAACTGTTCTAATTTATGTATGTTCTACTTTTTCCATTAGGCAGTGTTTTAAAATGCCATGCACAAAATTAAAGGGCAAATGAAAAATATTGCTATGTATGAGAAACAAGGAAAATAATTCATACTACCTAAGTATTACTTACATTTCATCTTTAAAAGTGTATTTGTCAACTTTTTTTTAAAAAAAAATAGGTAAGGTAGCATGTAGCTCAGTTTATAGAGTGTTTGCTGAGCATGCATGAAGCCCTGGGTTCAACCACAACCGCACACAAAACAGAGCGCAGTGAAGCATGTCTGCAATCCCAGCACCTGGGAGGTTGAAACAAGAGGATCAGAAACTATTATAGTACTCAGCCTCACAGCAAACTCAAGGTCAACTTGAATACAAGAACCTATGTCAAAAGAAAAAAAAAAGGGCAAAGGCTACAGACCAGCAGTTTCAGGCACAATAAGCACATGAGAGATTTTTCTATTAGTAGTGATCAGAGTCTCTGATTGACATAATAACTGATTTCTCACTCACTAAATGAAAGTCTGAAAAGATACCTTTCTCTCTGAGCCTGATAAAAGATTAAAGTCATTTCTCCTCGTCACTGTTCCATAGATTTTAGCCAGCTCATTAAGAAAAATAAACACAAACCAAACTTACTAGAAATAAAATATTTCCATTGTCCAAAAATGAGACAATTACATAAACAAAAAATTCAAAATAATCAACAAACTTTAGAATCAACCAGTAAATGTAACAAGATTATTCAAGATCAGTGCTCAGAAGTAATTTCATTTATTAATGCCAACAACAATTAACAAACAATTTTTTAAAAAGACTATTTACAACAGCACCCGAAATATTAAATATCCAGGAGTAAATCTAAAAACATGAACACGAGACTTTTAACAGGAAAGGACAAAACATGACTGGAAGAAGTCAAGGGTAGTCTCTGTAAACTGATATGTGTTCTACACTCCCAGATGGAAGTTTCAATTCTTTATAGGTCAATTGTGATGGCCATTAATTGCCTACTTGATACCATTTAGAATCACTTGGTAAGGGTGTCTCCATGAGAGATTCTCTGCATTAGGCTGGCCTGTGAGCATGTCTAGAGGTAGATTATCTCGATCATGTTAATTTAGGTCAGAAGGCCCACCATGAACATCACAATTCCCTAGGCAAGGGATTCTGAACTGTTAACAGCAAAGGTAGTGAGCTAGGCACACATGTACAAATTTATTGCTCAGATCCTGTCTACAGACATCATGTGACCAGCCATTTCAAGCTCCTGCCACCTCAACGCCCTTACAATAACGACTGTAACCTTTCTCCCTTAAGTTGCTTTTGTTGGGGTGTTTTATCACAGCAATGGGAAAAGAAACTGAGACAGATCCCAATTTCCTCCAACATGGCACTCATTATCAAAACCTCGATAGAGGGTACTGCCTTAAAAATATATACCTCTCTAGGTGTAAGTATACATATACGTGCACATGCACGTGTGTGTGTGTGTGTAAAAGTTGACACACTGACTCTAATACTTACATTAAAAGAGAAGAGATTAAAGAGAATAGTTATTCTTGGAAATGTGAGACTTGCACAATAGACACCAAGAAAAGCTACAGCAAAGGGAGACAGCATGGACTTGGTGCAGGGAGAGAAAGACAGACCAGTGCATTACAATAACCTCAAGCACACAACAGTAAATACTCTAGAAATGAGTTTGTGGCAAACATGTGACAGACAACAGTAGGCTAACATTTTCCATCAACGGTGCTGGCTCAAACAGCTATCCTTATCTGCTCAAAGACAAGCCTTAACCCTTACTCTGAATAAGAAGAGTCGAAGTGGAGTAGAGACCCAGTAGAAAATATAAAAATATATGAATCCATAAGCACTCCATTAGGAATCCCTACCCCAGGCTCCCTGAGTCATACGGACTCCAACTTGTTTTCCACACAGTGATTCCAGTTATCTTCTCAAACCATGGGTTGGATTATTTTAATTATGTTCAATGGTTTCTCGGTAATCTCAAAAGAAAGACCAAATCACTTGACATGTGTTGCAAGGGAGAGGGCCTGCTTGTTTGTCCCGGCCACCTGGCTAGCTTACCCCCAAAATAACCACACAAAAAAACTGTAGTAATTAAAACACTGCTTGGCCTATTAACTCTAACTTCTTATTGGCTAACTCTTACATCTCAGTTTAACCCATTTCTATTAATCTATGTATCACCACGTGGCAATGGCTTACCGGGAAAGATTTGGAATGTCTGTCTCTAGCATCTCCATGGCATTCCTCTCCTACTCCACCTTTCTTCCTCCCAGCATTCCATTCTGTCTTCCCTGCCTACCTAAGTTCTTCCCTATCAACTAGGCCAAGGAAGTTTCTTTATTCATTAACCAATGAAAGCAACACACAAACAGAAGGAATTCCTACACCAGCCATGGCCTCAGAGGCACTCCACAAACTGGCTGCTGCCATATTATCCAGGCTTATCTGTCTGTACGCAGTCTTCCGATCTCACTGGCCTTGGAGACAGTCTGCCTTCATTGGGTCCTTCAGGTGCACAAAGCTCTCCTGCCGTGCATGTTCCTTTCCTCTGTCTGCGGTGCCATGTCTGACCTCCTCCACTCTTCATCTCCCTTTCCTCCTTTGGATGTCTACTGGAAAATCCTTCCTACAAACAGCTGTCCTCATCCTCTCCCCCATCCTAAAACAGGTTCCCCCGCAACTTCCTTGGAAGGCTTCAGCATCTTGAAGGCAGACAATAACGAACTGTATTTCATCGCAGGTGGAGGAGAGACTCATGAGGCCCCACCCCTCCCAGGGGGGCTATTGGTGGCTAATGATTGCTGGGGAAAGGAAGACATTTTCTTCAGTGGTGTAGACACCAATAAGTTGCCCGTGCTCCAATAAAAAAAACACACACACACATTCATGCTCATGAAAGTAACCATAATTAAACTCAGTGGGACACACACACACACACACACACACACACACACACACACACACACGAGATTTTAAAGTAGGAGAAAGGTTATTGGAAAGTAGAAGGCTTTCACTGGGAAAGGGAGTGGGCATGAGAGAGTAGTGAGAAGTGAAAATGAACTAAAATTCATTATCTATAAATATAAAGCTGTCAAGGAAGTTTTTACAATTCAATTTTGTCCCAAGTACCAGAAAACACAAATTAATGTTTCAAACAAGATAGATATATTTTGTTCCTTATAAAAGAAGTCTAAAGGTAGGAAGACAGCCAGTCACCACATCTTGCCACCATAATTTTCTTTTCTCACATGGTAGGTAGTGAGTCAGTTACTATGATTCTACTTCATCACTTTCTTTCTGGGACTCCAGTCAAGGTTTCTGCCCCCTTTTTACAGGATGTTCCTGTAAGCCACGTGACATAAAGGGATTGAGAATGGGGGAGATGAGCGGGCACTTCCAGGGCTTCTGATTGGCTATGGTATACATCCCTCTGCCCACATCTGATTAACTAGAATAGGTTATATTACTAAGCCTGAAATAGAGTGGGAAGGTCTCCAGGGGAGCAGCTCACTGCATGGTAATGAGTAAGTGTGAATGAATCCTTCTCCCAGGGGGAAGAGGAGTGAAATTATGGGTGTCCCTGACAACAGAAGTCTAATAAAGACACGGGGCTCAAGATCTTAGCTTTGCTTATCACGCTTTCTACCACGTTCGACAAATGGCAGTGCAACGCTCAACCAGCATGTGGCATTCTAGGCAGCAGACAATTCCCTGTATCTCAGGAAGCCAAACAAGGTACATATATCTTACTCATGCATTCAATAAAGATTTCATAACGAATAGCTTTTATGGTACAGGTGCTCATGATAACTTCAGAATCAAACATTAACCCCTTACTCACAGAACTCACTCTCTAGGATATTTTCTATATCCATTATTTATTATCATAGGACAACCATCCTAACACCAGTTTAAGACTCACCTATGAGTTTGTAAGTTCAATGACTGATTCTGTAGATCTGAGCCATGCTTCTCTGACTTGGCTGAGTTCCCTCTCAGCAAAGTGGCAGCCACATAAAGGGATTCTGCTCATCTTTGGTAACTCATCTGAGGCATTCATACGGAATCTTAGCACCAGTCCATGCTCTCTCTCCATCCTCCATCAACCCAAATTGGGGATAAGAAAACAACCAAAAGATGGAATCTCAAGAGAGATAGGAAAGTAAATCTTATAAGGCTAAGACTCAGAGGTAGCAATCACCATTTTTCTCAAATTCTATTGGCAAAGCAGGTCAGGGGCCAGAGCATGTACAGAGGTGGAGAAAGGTATCTCATCCCTTTGTTAGAGAAGTTTCCAAAGGTGTGGACATCTCATCAGGGGCCAGGGCATGTACAGAGGTGGAGAAAGGGACCTCATCTCTTTATTAGAGGTGTAACCAAAGGCATAGACACCTCAAAGACAAATGATAAGGAGAAGTTTAGAATCTGCCAAAAAATGTCAAGATTCCCATCCTCATCAGCTTTAATTGCAACTTGACACAGCCTAGGGTCACCTAAACAGAGTCTCAGTAGAGTAATTGTTCTTCTAAGTAGGGCTGTAAACATGTTTGTGGAGGTCTGTCTGGCTGGTAGTTTATGTAAGAGGGTACAGCCCATTGTGAGCAGCACTGTTCCCTGAGCAGATGGTCCTGGGATGTCCAAGAAAGCTACCTAAGCCATTCCTCCAGGGTTCTGCTTCAGGCTCCTGCCTTGACAGTCCTCAGGGATGATTTGTAACCTGGGAAGTGTAGATTAAGTGAACCCTTTACTCCTCAAGTTGCTTTGGGTCAGAACATTTCATCACAGAAACAGAAAAGAAACCAAAACAGTCCCCCTTTTAATGTGTGCATTATATATACATATGTGTAGTATGTGTATGGTATGGAAAAACAATAATTTATAATACAATAGAAATGAAATATTTGTCTGCCCCTCCAGGAACAAGCTCAACAGTTTTGTTTTGTTTTTAATTTGTTCTATCCTATTCACAAAAGTTACCAGAATTCTCAGGGGACTTATAAAACAATAACAAAAAAATTAAGAACCATAGCCGTGTGTAGTGTGACCTCTGCAGACACGAAATACACTGAAGTGGAACTAATGATTCCTTTCGAAAGTCACTTCGATATTTCAACCAAGACTATAATGCTCCACCAGGGAACAGTTTTAAGTTCATATATTTTATGCATGCTTATTAAACATATTTTATTCATGTACATATATATAAGTAACCATATTCCATACAACAATACAAATATATAATCAATATAAAAGCCAAAGGAATAAACATAAAACCAACCTTTTGTGCTTACTTTAACCAAAATAACCATGGGAAAGATTTTGGAGTAGAAGAATGTTTAGGTTCAAACTATGTCTTAATGTTATTTTTAAAAATTACCATTTCTCATGGTATCCATAAGAAAACAACCATTTCAGTTTCAAGGCCAGAAGAAACATTTTGAAAGAAAAATGCCTAAACAATAAATTTATGGATCCCAGCTTGTTATCAATATAACCATTTGAGAAAAGACAATTCATGCCCTTCATCCTGGATCAACCATCATTTTTGTCTTGTTTTGTTTTTTTATGGCTGGAGACTGAACCCAGGGCCTTTCACATTTTAGACAAGCCCTTCTCTACCACTGAGCTACATTCTCAACCCAAATCATTACGTTTACATATTTACTACAAAAGGAAAGCATTTGTGGGGTGAGGTTATGGTGGAAATGTTGAAGTCTGCTGAAGAGGTGGCCAGTTTCTGCATACAGGCAGTGTTAGGAGAGGAGAATGTTTTAGAAGAATAATACTAACCAAGAGTGGGGCATTTATTTCTGGTCTGAATTCTATACAAAACCTGAAGTTTTCAAATTTAGATATCAATTTTGAAATCTTAGGAATGATGTGAGAGTATTCTCCACTTGTTGTAATAGGAGCGGCGGGGCTGCGTCCCCAGCACCCCGGCAGCCTGGCTAGCTTATACCCCGAAATAATTACACAGACACTGTATTCTTTTAAACACTGCTTGGCCCATTTCTATCTAGCCTCTTCTAGGCTAATTCTCGCACCTGGACTAGCCCATTTCTAATTATCTGTGTAGCCCACGAGGTGGCTTACCAGGGAGATTCTAGCCTACATCCATCCTGGGTCGGAGCTAAATCACGTCTGCCTCTGAGAGCTGAGCTATCATGTCTACCTGGGAGAGCAGAGCATGGCATCTCTGCTCCAGAGAGCAGAGCTGTCGAGTCTGAGCTCACTTCCTCTTCCTCCCAGCATTCTGTTCTGTTTACTCCTCCCACCTATGTTTTAACCTATGAGGGCCAAGCAGTTTCTTTATTGCTTAACCAATGAAATCAACAGATTGATATATGACACTCCCACATCATCCACTAGCCAGGCTGGGTACTTAAATTCCTTCTACTAGTCTAATGTGTTTTCAAACAGGGACTCATGTCATTCAAGTGGCTCTCAAACTCATCATGTAGCCTGTAAGGGCTAGAGTTAATGGGCCAAGCAGTGTTTAAAAGAATACAGTGTCCGTGTAATTATTTCGGGGCATAAGCTAGCAGGCGGCCAGGGTGCTGGGGATGCAGCCCCGCCGCTCCTATTACAACATCCCATAGTCTCCTTGATAGAATGAAGTACTCACAGCCTCTGGGAACAATCGCTCTTTGCAAGTTTGAACTGCAATGTTGGTGTACCAGTTAGTTCACACATCCCTTGGTTATCGCCATTCTCATTGACTCAAAACATAAGGCAGAAGTAACTATGACACAACAGAGAATCAAGCATTTGCTTACGGAGGCCACCTGCCCAGTCATACACTGGGGGAAGGGTCCTCAGTGCCTTCTCCATGGGTTTAGTGTGTCTTCTAGCTTGACTTTCTGTTCCTGTGAGAAATATCATGGCCAAATGCATCCTGGCAGAGGAAAAGGGTTTATTACAGCTTATACTTCCAGATCCCAGTCCATCACTGAGGGAAGTCAGGGCAGGAACTCTAGCAGAAAATGAACCAGAAACTGTGCAGCAGTGGCTTCCAACCTGTGGGTCAGCACCACTGAGAAGGAAGAGCTGGAGCAAGAGGTCAAAGGTGAAAAACAGTGTGACAGGCCAGCAAGAGCAAAGAAGCAGTCTGAGTGGCATCCTGTCGGGCACCCCAAGCATGAGAATGTGCTTGTTAAGACAAAGCATGGAATTGCGACACAGCCAATTCCAAGTTCCTTGGAAGTGGTGAGAAATATACCCCCGGAGGCCACAATGTGCTAGTCTCCGAGTTCTAAAGAGTCTCTTTAAGAGGCTATCATGGTCTAGGACCATGACCTGGTAGAGTGCTTACCTAATATGCAGAAAACCCCAAGCTCCATCCCTAGCATCACATAAACTGGTCATGGAGGCACACACCTACAATACTAACACTCAAAAGGTAGAAACAGGAAGACCAGAAGTTCAAGGCCATCCTTGACTGCACTACAAATTCAAGGCCAACTTAGACTATGTAAGACGACCATATCTCTACATAAAAACTACTACTAGTAGTCAGGGCCTGTCCACCCAGGGCCTGTCTGTAGTGACCCCAGGATGAAACACAATAAATAAAAACTCAGAGATGGAAATTAGGGTTCAACCTGAAGGTCAGAAAAGCAAAACAGCAAGCCATTGGCTCTGACTTATAGCTCAGTGTGAAATGGTGAACCTCCCTCCAGGAATCTCATAATGAGACTGTGTGTGAGAGCTGTCCTCTCCCATCTTCTAACCCTCTCCAGTTCTGGGATTAAGGGTGTGCACCACTACCACCTGGTTTCTATGGCAACTAGTGTGGCTACTGGGATTAAAGGTGTGCATCATTGCTTCCTGGTCGGTAAGGCTGGCCAGTGTGACTGTTTTACTTTTCTGATCTTCAGGCAAGCTTTATTTATTAAAATACAAATGAAATGTCACTACACCAGGACCTCTGCCTGACGGCCTGAAAGGCGTCTTATACTCTCATGAAGCACCATGAGCCAGTGGTCCCTCCTTGTTATCTGACTTCTCTGAATCGAAATCTCTTCACCCCAAAGATGGAGAGCAGATCTCTTTCACCTTGTTATCGATAGAATTCTAATTCCAGTGAGAATCTGAAGTGTAAAATTTGTCCAAACCGAAGGAGATCACTGGATCTTGCTTATCTTTTTGCACATAAGAGACACAGTGTAATGGCATTTTCTCTTATTGTGGGAACTGTAGAAATTAAGCCTTTTCTATTAACATACTGACACTAGTGATTTATCGAATTAGCACAGAGGTTAATGGCATAAACGGGTTTTGGTTTCAACTTGTAGCACCATCATTCAATTAGGTATTTGACCTTGAAAAAAAAGAGACTTAATCTCTCCCCCTTAGTTTTCTCATCTGCAAAATCAACTTAATGATAGTTTCTATGTTTTGAAGAGTTAATGAGTTAAACATCACACAGCAATTTGCATAACACCAGGCACATTGGTAAGGACTGATTTATAAATATTTAGCTATTTCCTCTGCATTGCTGTTACCTCCCTTTTATTATTTTGATTGCTAGCAGCACCATAAAGAGATTATGCCTAGAACAGCAACTAAGAGAAGTGACCCTGGACCTGAGCTACAAACCCTCACTTTTTCATGAAGGCAGCAGGTTCATTGGCCTACACATGCTCCAAATTGATGGACAGCCAGAATCACCTAGAGCACCCGCTCCGACCACATCACTTCCCCACTTAGGACCTCTGACAGCTACACGTTTCGGCAATTAGGATACATTCCAAAGTCCTAGCCCTGGCCTAAGAGCTGCCCACTTCCACCCCTGCACTTTGTGGCTATCTAAAACGTTATTCATTTATTCCTGGGCTAGGATCTCTTGTTCCCCCAATAGACCATAGGTTCCACAAGAACAGAGCATGATGCAGCTGCAGTAGAGCTGACGCACACTAAGCTAGTGATGAATGCATGTTGAATAAATAAATGTTCATTAATGTGAACAATAAACCCTGGTGCATACTGGAAAATTTATAGTTTATAGGAAATTTCATGTGTGCTGAGCTTAATATTATCCCGTTACTAAAAATGGATGCTTACTGAATCTAGGGGCTTTAGTCATGTGACTAAAGTGTTGGGACCCATATAAGGGAACCAACAGGCAGCACTGGAACTCATGGAATGTAGCTGAGTGGTTGGCAAAGTCACATCTGAGTGAGCCTTCGAGAGGCAAAGTCCCGAGGACCTCATGCTGCTATTGAGCACATCTCTAGTTGATGTCTTTGAAGTCACCACATCCCTCATAATCTATGGGTTGTATGAAAACTCTCACAGGATTTCTAGCCCCTCACTAGGCAATGTTACTGGTACTTACAATAATAGTGATTGATTTTCCAAGCATTGCTGCTGCAGCAGATTAGTGATTCAACCACAAAGTCAGAAAGAATTTAGACATATAGAGTTGTTAGTACGGTTAGGTTAAGGTGTTTTTGTTAATGGCTTTGAGGTAGAAAATCTTGGGGAACAATTTAAAGTTTATAGAGACACATTTTTAACAGTTGAGCAAGAGACTTGTTGAGGTCATGGAATAGGAACAATGACAACCTGGTTGGCTAACATACCTTTCTTGCTAGGATCGGTTGGTGATTTAAGTTGATTATTAATTCCCTGTACCCATTTCTGCCCTCAGCTTCCTGATTTAAAAAAAAAACTGTTGATGAGTGGGTATACATCATGAGGATTTAAATTAGAGCTGACTGATTGGTTTTTCATATATAAAAGTTTAGATTTGTGATTCTTTTAAGATTTTTATAAGATTACCTTTTAAGACAAATAATAAAATAATTGATCTTTTCCTTGTAACTGCAAAATTCAGCCCACCAGCAAAAGAACTGGCTGAGAAAAATGCCTTCCTTGCTCACACTCTGTTAATCTATAACAAGTTGCTTGAGTATGAATATATGTGGGTTCTTGGGACAACTTGTTTCTCACAAGTATCATGTAAAATGCTTAATCATGTACGAGATATGAAAAACATGTCTTTTACTTGTACTTATTACAGTCATTCATTTAAGAAATAGAATGCAGCCACATTGTAACTTTTATACTGCTTGAAAGATTCTGCTGGGGTATATAAGCTCTAAGGGGAAAAATAAAAAACGTGAGAGAAGGAAGACATCAGGAAAGATGTAGAAGAAAAACATCAGGGAAGATGTAGAAGAAGACATCAGGGAAGATGTAGAAGAAGACATCAGGGAAGATGGAGAAGAAGACATCAGGGAAGATGGAGAAGAAGACATCAGGGAAGATGGAGAAGAAGACATCAGGGAAGATGGAGAAGAAGACATCAGGGAAGATGGAGAAGAAGACATCAGGGAAGATGGAGAAGAAGACACCAGGGAAGATAGAGAAGAAGACACCAGGGAAGATGGAGAAGACATCAGGGAAGATGGAGAAGAAGACACCAGGGAAGATGGAGAAGAAGACATCAGGGAAGATGGAGAAGAAGACACCAGGGAAGATGGAGAAGAAGACACCAGGGAAGATGGAGAAGACATCAGGGAAGATGGAGAAGAAGACATCAGGGAAGAAATAGAAGACACCAGGGAAGATGGAGAAGAAGACATCAGGGAAGATGGAGAAGAAGACATCAGGGAAGATGGAGAAGAAGACACCAGGGAAGATGGAGAAGAAGACATCAGGGAAGATGGAGAAGAAGACACCAGGGAAGACGGAGAAGAAGACATCAGGGAAGATGGAGAAGAAGACATCAGGGAAGATGGAGAAGAAGACACCAGGGAAGATGGAGAAGAAGACACCAGGGAAGATGGAGAAGAAGACACCAGGGAAGATGGAGAAGACATCAGGGAAGATGGAGAAGAAGACATCAGGGAAGATGGAGAAGACATCAGGGAAGATGGAGAAGAAGACATCAGGGAAGAAATAGAAGAAGACACCAGGGAAGATGGAGAAGAAGACATCAGGGAAGATGTAGAGTGAAGATATCAGGGAAGCAGAAGAAGGGAAACATCAAGGTAGAAGAACAGAAAAAAAAAGAACAGAGTAGAACAAAGACAAAAAGAAAAATAAAATAAAGAAGCAGCTTTTATTTTATTCCCCCCTCACAAAAGAAGTCTGTGTGTTTCTCTTACCAACTTTGCATCTCATTCCCAGTCTCTTTGACCTGCAGAAAGCTGGTCCCTCTGCACTAAAGACACATCTCCACACAAGAACAGAAACCATTGAAGACAGAAAGGCCAATGTCTGCCGGGTACTTGGTGCTTTCCCTACTCTAGGAAAGAACCTATGAGTTCCCCTCCTAGATGAGCAAAGCAGTGGTCTGGCCCTGTGGTCCAGCAAACAGTGCTGAAGGAGAAACCATAATGAGTCCTGGTCTCAGAAAGACCACCAGCTGGCTTTGAATCCTCAGGCTTGTTTCTTCTCTCTGTGTCTCCCATTCCTCCCCCAAAAACTGGGGCATAGAAATAACCTAAGGTCCCTTTCCACACTCAGAAGCAATTTGGTGGTTCCACCACTCCTAAAATCACACACCTCAATAGGAAGCTGTCCACTGTTTCTTAGAGAAGCCTCACCCTCAGCCAACGACCCTCTAGCCATTGCTCCTTACCCAGCCCCACTGCCAGCAATGAACCAGCGATTTCCTGTGTGCACAACTACCCTGCTCTCGGAATTAAGATCCTGCCATTCCAGCCCTGGCACCTCCAATGTGTGTATCTGTTTATTTGGCTCCTGTCTCCTTCACGCAGCTCTCAGTAGCGCTTAAAAAGAAAAGCAAACTCAACGACAAAGTTTTCTTTCTCTCCTGAGCAGGCAGGCTGCCTCCCCATTTTTCAGCTGACCCAGAATCTCTAGTTTTGCTGATTTCCTACTGTAACTGCCTCCTCATTTACCACACAGTGGAGAGCTGATCCCTTCCTACTGAGACAAGTAGTTTGCCTGCTCCTTTGGGCTTTTAGTATTCTTCCAAATTATTCTGATTGATATAGACCTCC
This sequence comes from Microtus pennsylvanicus, assembly GCF_037038515.1. Lineage (NCBI taxonomy): Eukaryota > Metazoa > Chordata > Mammalia > Rodentia > Cricetidae > Microtus > Microtus pennsylvanicus. The sequence continues at coordinate 10,767,303 of NC_134581.1, read as the reverse complement.
ATCCATGCTAATTATGCATAGCTTCTCTTATAAAGTGTGGTTTCCATGGTGATGGCGAGGGGAGAACAGGTGTGCGGAAAGCTGTGCTATATTAAATGACAGTTACCCTCTGCCTCTCCTATGCAGATTGCTTTTCTCTGCGTTTATTTATAGCAGGCAGTAATTAATCTGTGTGAATCTCATTGCTGGAGGGTGGGGGAGGGGAGAAGGACACAGAATGATTAACAAGAGTCCTAATTATCCACGTACCTGTGAGTGTGAGAATTCTGCTACTGCCAGATAATTCCAAAGTAGAGAAGTCAAATTTACCCTCACACAGAGATGCCACCGCATGACGATCAAGGCTACGCCTAAGAAAGAGGCCATCTTCCAGCTGCTGGACCTCTGAGTAGACATCTGGGCTAAGTTACTCTGCGGAAGGTTCCAAAGTGAACACTGAGGCTCTCTTCAGTGACCCATCAAGGTACAAAATTAGATCAGGCCAGTGTCCCAGACTCCAGGGACTGTTCAGGTCCACCTATCACAGCAGAAATGTCACCACTAAGTGCAGGAGAAGGGCAGGAAAGCACCGCTGGTGGCTGGCATTCTGTGGGTCCAGAATGCTGCCCAACTGAACCCAGGAAAGAGTTCAAGAAGACAGCAGACCAGGCCCAGTCCAAGGATAACACTGAGTCTCCCACTCAGGGTTTGAGCATCCCACTATGCCTCTGAGCCTCAGTTTCTCTATATGTAAATTATGTGTTAAAACACAAATTCTTGGGACCAGAGAGATAGTTTATTTGGGCTTATTATTTGTAGGGAAAAAGTCCATCATGGCGGTAATTCACGGTGGTGGGAGCATGAGGCTGCTGGTCACATTTCACCCACTGCCAAGAAACAGAGAGAGATGAGTCTGATCCTTCGCGTATTCTCCCTTTGTTTCCTTTTTATTAAGTCTAGGACCCCAGCCCATGGGAAGGCACTGCCCATGTTCACATTTCAGTTAAAGTCTGTGCAAAAACACTCATACAGATGAACCCAGAGGTGCTCCTAGGTGAATCCAAATCCAGCAAACTAACAGTGAAAATTAGCCATCACACGACTCATGTGGTAGATGGTGAAAGTGGTCAAGGGTGGGGAAGTAAATAGAAGAATGTAGATTTGTCCATGCCCAAAACCCACACATGGCATCCTTGGATAGCACAATGCCATGCGTCTCCTGTAAGGAAGTCAGAGAATTCACTCATTCCTGCACAACTTCCCACTGTGGGATGCAGATTCCATCAGAGGTGAGGTGGGAGTTTCCAGGATGTGATAACTGCACAGTTCACAATTTTTCTGTTTCTCTCAAGCTTTTGGGAGTCAGTCCAATAGAGCTAGTGTCATTTTGATGACCTGGTAATCAAATAACGTGGAGTGAAAACTGCAAGCTTCCGCTAGAACCGCGAGAGCTAGTCTCACAGGGAGACAGCACTCGTGTTTGAAGCTCTGGCTCTGGTGTTTCCTTCCCCATGGATGTTTTATTTCTGAAATGACCTGGAAAAAAACTGTACAGAACACTACAGCAACAAAAGCAAAAGAAGAAAATAAGAACCAATACATATCCCCTTTAAAAAGAAAATATCTTCAAAGTTAGCCTACCTTCTATGAGAGGAGAAGGGAGGGAGGTAGGGACAGAGAGAAAGAGAGAGAGAGAGAGAGAGAGAGAGAGAGAGAGAGAGAGAGAGAGAGAGAGAGAGAATTAAACCCCTGTGTAGTTTTAGCACAGACAGCTTCAGCACAGAACAAGGAAACATTGAAGAAAAATATGTCTCATTCTCAGTGGATTTCCCAAACACCACAAGAAACATCAAAAAATTATTAAATTCCCAATTACTGCCATCCGTACATATGTTTTTCACAGCTGGAAAACAAAGTTGGAAATCAAGCAGGACAAGCAAGCAGAATATAGATGTACTTGAAGCTTTTTTACTAACTCCCAGAGGGGTCACACAATTCAAAAATGGAGCTAACAAGAGGTTTTCTGTGGGGAAAGCCCACGATGGAGGATGAGAAGCACAATTCGTCGCTGACACTCGGCGTCCTCCATGGGACTGTCTGAAGTCAACTGAGACTAGGCAGGGGCAGGAAGCAAGGGTTGGTGGATAGAAAATACCTTGTCCCTGACTGCCACAAGCTAAGGCCACTGTGTCTCTCCCTCCTCGACTCACTGATACATATACCCCTAGAAACCTATGAGTATCACCTCTCTCTTACCTTTGACTGCGAATCTAGGCAAGAAAAGTACTAACAGAGCTTCCAGAGTCTTACAATGAAGCTCCCAGCAGGTGCAGTGTTCTGTCCAAGTCCACTTGGCTGGCAAGTTGCCATCTTCAACTTCATCTTTCAGCCCTTTCGACCGCCTTTCTAGACAACGCCACACCCGGGCAGACCACATGGTCACATCACACTATAAACATTTTCTCCCCCCCCCCCCATGAGCATGGAAAGTAAACCAGTCCAGTCCGCATTATCCGCAGCACCCCCCCCCCTTTCCATGTCTCTTCCCAATGTATCTTCAGCATCTCCCACTGGGCTAATCTATGCCTTGCTTCAGTCAGATATCCATGACTGAAAAAACACTAGGCCTGGGCATTGAGACTGACTTCTTTCACATCTAACTTGGAAACCTGGGTCTACTAAGCAAAAAAGTCCACGTTAGTTCAAGTGCACAGCCCATCACTTCCACTAATCATAATCTGTCCAGAGCCCAAAATGCTAGTGACTTTGACCAAAGACCCAAAGCAATTAAAAGCCTGGACTCTACACGAGAAGCATGGTTTGGTTCTAGCTTGATGCCCTTTCACTGTGGCCTGTTTTGTATTTATTTTTTTAAATACCATTTAATGATGTTTTACTTTAAATTCTATTGCTATGATACAATGCCCAGACAAAAGGCCACCTAGGATAGAGTGAGTTTATTTTAGTTTATAATCCCAGCTGATGAGACAGCTGGTCACATCACATCCTCAAACAAAAGCGGGGGGGGGGGGGGAATGCATGCATGCTTACTTGCTGGCTTGCTTGTGTTCAGCTCACTTTCTCTCCCCTTACACAGTTCAGGAGCCCCTCAGCGTAGGGAATGATGCTACCCACAGTAAGCTGCTCTCTCTTCCTGTATCAACTAATTAAGACAGTCTCACTACAGACATGCCTGGGGGCCAACCCAACCATAGAGTTCTCTTCCCAGGGGACTTTAGATTGGATCAAGTTGACAATTAAATATAAGAATCATAAAGGAGTTATGGGATGGATGAAGCTCCAGGGAGGAGACTCTTACCATTAAATTTCTGCTCTGCGCCAGTCACTCACATCTAATCATACATGGCCAATAGCTTATTCAATACTGCCATTAAAATCACCCATTCCACAGACACAAGTCACCATGATCAAAACATCCATCGCCAGACCCCATGGTTTGTTTTCCCTGTTGTTTTACTACTAGTAATGTTGATTTTTGTTTGTCTTTTATTTCCTGGGAAGTACAACTATTTAAGAAAGACCAGAGTTCAAGTCCCACCTGCTACTAAATTGGCTGTGCAATACTCTTAAGCCAAGGGTACAGTTTACTGTAAAGAAGCACAATCCCTTTAACCTGAACTTCCCTACAACTAATTTCATGCCTAAAAATAGTTGTGCAGTAAGGGGGAGAAAGAAGGAGGTGTTAGCCTAGCCGATTCCTCTGGGGCAACAGCCAAGGTGACTTCACAGAGACAGTTCCGAAAAAGTGTTTCTGTGAGTTAGAAGATGTGGCTTTTTCAAACGTGACATGCCACAGGAAGGGCGCCCAAATCCACCGTGTTTCTGCAACTTATTATCCTTGCTTAATTAGAATTTGTCAAGAAGCAGCTTAAGCAGCAGTTATCAAAAGGGCATAAATATCTCAGCATCAGCCTTCTGGCCCTGAATTTAAATACCCCTCCCAAGAAAGACACAGGGAAATGTCAAGGTGCTGGAGGGGGATGCTAAGTCCCCAGGCTCACACCGTAGCCTGGTTTGGGAACACATTGTCAGGTGCCTGCCTGGGAAGCTTCACCCATCTGGATATTCAGCAATGTTTCAAGTGTCACTCACTCTATGGGCACTCTTCCCCTCAAAATGTACTGACAGGTCTATTAAAAATTGTTGTATCTAGCTGAGACAATTCATAGGTGATGATAGTCATGAGCCCCTGCCTACAGTAGCAGATTTTCACCTAGAGTAGCTATAGCAACAATAAAATAACATAACCAGGTAAGGGTTGCTGGTTATTATTCTAGCTCCTGTGCAAACAGGACTGGATCTTCTGTGCCCCACACGGCACCACTGATGGGCTGTCCAGCATCTTGTTTATCCATTGCCTAGCAACAAATGTCATGCTACTTAGATTACAGTGATGGACTCTGAAGACCAAGTTTAAGTAAAAACCCGGGGCCCACAAGATAACTCAGAAGGTAACGATGCTTCCAGAGCAAGCCTGGTGACCTGAGTTCAATCCCCAGAAGCCACGCGAGGGGTTAAAGGAGAGAACTGACTTCACAGAATTGTCCTCTGACTTCCATACATGCACCACGGCATAAACACATACGTGTACACACATGACACAATAATAAAAAAAACATAAAATAAATAAAGAAAAAGCCAGGACTTTCTAGACAGAAGGAATCCATGATCCCAGCCCCAGGCAGTGTAGATTCAAAGACAAGACAATCCTTAGGATATCTTCGGGGACCCCAAATTTGACCTATCCTGCACAGGTCAGTGAGACTTGAGATAAAAGTTCCTCTGAGAAAAGAGAGGCCATAGCCCAAGAGCCACAGCATCTCCGGGGACACAGTAAGAGCGAGTCTGTCCAACCCTGGGCTCCCATAACAGACTGTGTGTCCCTTCTCTTGGAGAGACATGAAGAAAAAACACAGCACAGAGGTGCCATTCCGCCCAAGTCTAGCTTGCTGAACCCATGAACTTTCGTAGGGTAGGCTACATACAAGAACAAAGACAAGGATTTACTTACAGGAGTATGGGCGTTCTGGTTATTTTTCTGTCAACTTGACCCAAGTGAGAGTAATCTGGAAAGAAGGAACCCCAATTGAGAAAATGCCTCTATTTGGATTCGCCTGGAGGCAAGTCTATGGGGACATTTTCTTATTTAATGGTTGATGTGGGAGGTTCCTGGAGGCGAAAGAAAGCAGGCTGAGCAAGCCATGGGGAGCAAGCCAGGAAACAGCACTCCTCCATGGCCTCTACTTCAGTTTCTGCCTTCAGGCACCCTTTCCTCTCCAAGTTGGTTTGGGTCATGGTCTTTATCAATGCAATAGAAATCAAAATAACACAGTTGGTAACTAAAAACAGCTACAGCACCACAGAGTCCCACGTAGCACGCATCATGACCTCTTGGATGCTGCATCATGGAGTCCACCCATCATGCATCATGACTTCTTGGATGCTGTATCACAGAGACCTGTCTTTGCTAATCTTCCTTCCATTTCCTATGCTTTCTAGCACCTTCCACTATCATACACAGCTGGGAGGCAGTAAGGGTAGTACCTGGGATTGCAAGTCAGGGTCCTGTCTCTCTCCCCTTTCTCCTTTCAGTATAGAGTGTTAGTGGCTCCGTTGTCATTACTATGCACCTGGCTCTAGCTGTATCATTCTTATTGCCATGACTACAGAGGCTGCATCACCTCTGCTCCATGACAGTGACAAGCACATTCTTTCATTTGTGCATTGTGAACAGATGCAGTGATGGCAGAGGTGGATAGTCCTCAGGAAGAATCAATGGCCTGCAGAGCCTGAAGTCTTTGCCAGCTGCCTTTTTACAGGAAACGCATACAGTGACTTCTGGTTTAGGGGGCAGAGGACGAGCCTGTGATAGACCTGAGAAAGCTGTGACTTTGGAGGCTTACCCTGGCACGCCACGACAATCATGCTGTTATCTCCACAAGCTGTTGGCTGAACTGAGATCCAACGTGTTCTTGTGACTGCAATCAACCAAGGTCACCTTTCGGGAGAAAAGGAGTGACCTCACCAGCTCAGGCTTACCTTCATGCTCCTGGAAGTCCACCTCTGGGGTGGCTTTGTTCTCCGGAGCTCACTCAACAACTTTGCAACCGTGAAGCCTCTTTGTGGAGTGGGAGGGGCAAGCCCAGTGTTTCATAATGATTTTACAAGATCAACCACAACCAGAATGAGCGCTCATTTGATTTATGGGATTTTTGATTTATTGCCTGCAGGCCTAACCTGGGCTTTGGTTTAAAGTCCTCTGAGGGACCGTCTGTTAAGGCTTGATTGACAGCCTGTGACTCTATTGAGAGGTGATAGAAAATTTGAGGGATGTGGTTTAGTATAAGAAAGTTAAATCATTAGATAGGTATCCATGAAAGAGATAGTAGATCTAGTCTGTGCTCTCTCTCTCTCTCTCTCTCTCTCTCTCTCTCTCTCTCTCTCTCTCTCTCTCTCTCTCTGTGCTCTCTCTCTGTGCTCTCTCTCTGTTCTCTCTCTCTCTGTTCTCTCTCTCTGTCTCTCTCTCTCTCTCTGTCTCTCTCTCTCTCTCTCTCTCTCTCTCTCTCTCTCTCTCTCTCTTTCTCTCAGGTTTTACATAAAGAAGTATCATATCACCCCTGCTAAGACCCTAAGCAATAGTGGAGAGGGTGCCCAAACTGGCCTTGCCCTATAATCAGATTGATGAATATCTTAAATGTCATCACAGAACCTTAATCCAGCAACTGATGGAAACAGAGGCAGAGACCTGCAGCAGAGCACTGGGCTGAGCTCCCAAAGTCCTGTCAAAGAGTGGGACTATGAGCAAAAAGGTCAAGACCATAATAGGGTCATCCACTGAAACAGCTTACCTGAACTAATGTGAGCTCACCAACTCCAGACAGAGAAGGAACCAGCATAGGACCAAACTAAACCCTATGATTATGGGTGACAGTTGTATGGCTGGGGCAGACTGCAGGGCCACTGGAGGTGAGACTAGGATTTATCCCTACTGCTTGTACTGGCTTTTTGGAGCCCATTCTGTTTGGATGGATACCTTGTTCAGCCTAGATATAGCAGGGAGGGCCTTGGTCCTTCTTCAAAGCTATGTGCCTTACCCTCTCTGAGGAGTGGATGGGGATAGGTTGGGAGGGAGGTAAGCAAATGAGAAGGAGGGAGTAGGAACAGGAATTGATATATAAAATGAAAAAACATAGTTTTTTTTCTTTTTTAAATAAATAAATAAGAAAGGGGGGAAGAACAACTGACTCCCCTGTGCTATGGTTTGGATGTGATTTAAACAGATCACTCAAGTACATTGGGAGCT